>NC_056728.1:545866522-545929022 GCF_019279795.1 Protopterus annectens | reverse complement strand
AGAAGGGGTTTTTACAGTGCTGTAGAGCTTGAGGGAGGAAGAGAAGTTTTGCTTTTTTTCAGATTAAGTAAGAGTTCATTGCTGGTTAGCCATTTTTCCACAGACAGGAGTGAGTCTTAGGTAAGGGACAGAAAGTGGGGGAGATTGTCTGAGCAAGATATCTTGGTGGAATCATTATAACCAGGGTCTTATCAATAAGTACCCCAGTATTCCTACCCCCATTATCTTTGGTTCATCAGCTGTATTATGCCTCTCTCCCTCACACTTCTTACCTTTTTTTATTTATTCATTTTAATCTATGATATAACCCTCCTTACCCATGCCTTACTAGTCATATCTAATGTCTACTTGTCACATATATTACACATGAATGGTTTACATACTAAATGCTTTATACTTGAAATTTAATATCATATATAGGGTCACCACAGAAAAAAATACCAGTTTTATCTTTGAATAGAGTCACTACAGAACAATTAGCTATTTGCATCTAGATGTATTAAGAACTATTGATGGAACATATCTTTGTAAAAATAACATTTTTTCATGAGTATGTATCTGCTGGAGCTTTTCTCCCTGGGCCTCTGCTGAAAATGGAATTTACCCAGTCAGACTTTCCCAACAAACAATGACAAATTAATGCCATTTTTTAACTTGCATTGCTTTTGTTATGCAGCACTGTACTCAGCAAGTCCATACTCTGTTGGCAGTTGTAAGCCCCATGGGGCCACTTTGCTCAATTTCAGTAGCAGTGTTCCTTCTAGTAGAGTCTCATAATTCTTTCTGAATATCCCCAAAATGTATTGAATTCCAAATGCATTTATTTTTTAATTTAAAGGTTAATGAATACACTATGGAAGGCAGACAAAAACGTAATCTTATTATTTAAAAGGACAGTCTTGGAGACCTCAGTTTTATAAGAATAGAAGGGAACTGATGGCATGCCAGGTAAAGGAAGCAAACATGATATAGAGAAGACTCAAAATTAGGCACACCAAGTGCTGAACCTTTACAGGAAGAAAAAAGCAAAGGAAATAGGACTAAAGTGATGCATTTGCTTTAATAAAGGATGCTTAGCATGCGAAAGGAAAGTTGGGGGGGTGGTACTGCAAAGAGGAAGTTCAAAAATAAGAGGTAAAGACTTCCAAAGTGCAGAGAAATGGGATCTTTGTCCATATACGGTATCCCTTTGCAACACACTGATCAAGTAGAAATATTCATCATACTTTCCAGAAGTCTGTTTTGATTTTAGGGAATATAGTAGTTTTACAGACTGAAAACCTGGAAACTGGGAGTTATAGTAACATATTGGTTGGTGGGGTTTAAGTCAGCAAAGGATTTTAAAGGGACATGCTATTACATTGTGGGAATGAGGACTAGATGCGATGTGACAGCATGTGAGTAAGATGGAGATAAGGTTGTGTAGTTCGTTATAAGACATGGTACTTGTTCCAAAGACTAAATAATGGAGCGGAGCAAGTAGCTTGCATACAAGGATGGAAATATGAAGGATATAAACATAAGGAGGGTCAGGTACTGAAATCAGCTACAGGTCATTGTTATAGGAGAACATGGGACAGAACTTATATTGTTGTTATAGCAGCAGAGCTTGCATTTGGTTTGTATATTTGCAGCCACTTTCTGGAGAGCTACACCAATGCATTTCTGTGGTGTTCTTCAGCACATCGTAAGCTTTTATCAATATACTTCACTTTGCTGCATATATACTACACTATTTATAAGACAGTCGAGTGCACAGAATTGCATTCTATGTATATTTGTATTTCTTTAAAAGCTGTTTCTAATTTCAAAATTTTGAATTAAGTAAGATTAAATTCATTTTTTAACACCACTCTCTTTACTTGGGAGGCAATTCAGTGAAAAAATTGCAGTTAATGATGGACTTTTAATGAAGTGTTTGTTATAATGTGGGGGGATTAATTAACTATAAGGATAGACTGGTAAACTATAATGTCTACCTTAGGCAAAGACAAGTTATCCTATAATGATTTATTTTTTATAGTCTTTGAGTGAGCATTTTAATGTTACATAACTCCCTTCTACAGCATCATAAAATTTAATGCAGTTTTGCAATGATCAGCAATTTATTATAAAGCTAGCCTGTGGTCTTATTAAAATTACTAAATGACTGCCTGTCTGTGTGAAAACTTTAAGGAACATGAAGTTGTTTATATAAAGATTTATAAATCTTATAAAAAAAGGATAGAACATCCAGAGAATCATGATTTTTGGTGCAAGCACTTTTAAACTAATATTTTCCCATATGTGCATTATTTGGTATGCAGTTTGTGGAGAGCTGTTTTGAGGATATTACTGTGAAGCTCCTGTGTGAACTGTTATCTTTACTGCATTGTCTTATCTCTTAATTCATGAACACAATATGCTGTCCCCTAGGTGACTAGGGTGCTGTTAACTTGTGTAATATGATAAAATGACACAGAACCCACACAACAAAAAGAATATGTGTCTCTGTCTAGTTGCATGTTATATTTGGGTTCTGTTTGACTTACCATTGTATACCATGGAATTAAACTATCACATCCATGCTTAAATGTTATTGAAATAGACACATTTTGAGTTTATACTGAGTCTCCATGCAAAGAATGCTCGGAACTGATTTGCTAAATTTGCTGACATAATTCTTATGTGCTGATACTGAGGACTTTAATTGTAATGACAGATTATCAGAGATTTGAGCTACATTTGCTTAGGTACCCAGAGAATTAGCCTGGCATTCATGTTAAATAAAGAAAGCAAGCTTAATCAGGTTATATTCGCTCAAAAGAATTACAAATATTTCAAATTTAAAATGCATATGGACTGAGATATTAGAAGGACTTCATAAGATTATAAAAAAAAAATCATACAAGGATTATAAAAGTCAAGTATTCCTAGAGATTTGCAGACCAATACATAAAAACCTGATTAAATATTGTGCATTATTGCTCATATTCTTCTCCAAGGTCATCATATTTTGTAGATGTATGATAAGAAAATTGTGATTATTAAATTTGAAAATGTTATGTTGTAAGATTCAACCAATGTACCATGTTTGGAAGTAATGCATGTTGCATTATTTCATACTGCAAGACAATTGGCTGAATGCTAAGGTACTTATATGCATGTTTATTTGAAAACCTTTTTAATTTCTATGTATCTAAACTTGAATAATTTGTTTTACCCTATGGAAGTGAGATAAAAAAATAAGATTGCAGTGTAAATGTAACTTCACCAAACAAATTAACCTAGTTTTAAAATTAATAAAAAACTGTACAAAAAGCAGAATTAATAGCACAGCCAGATGTGCATTTGTGCACACGCGCACACACACACACACACACACACACACACACACACACACACACACACACACACACACACACAAATAAAAACTTTCTTTGGCTTGAATTATTCTTGTCCTATAACAATGTAATTAATACTGCTCTCAAAGTGCTTGCACATACCACTGATGTGTACTGTCAGTTTGCTTTTATTTTGCATGTACTCAAATTATTCTTATATATCCCTCACCTGGATATATATTGAGCAAATGCTTTCATGCTGACATGCTAAGTAGTGTTATATCATATTTCCGCATTTATGCATCATAATATGTGTGACACAGTAGCATGTACTGTCTGATTATATAATGAGTCGGCTGAAGCTTTTCTATCCAGGTCTCCACTGGGAATTGGCTCTGCCATTTTGGAGGTTCTTGGTAAAACACAAAGATGCAAATAAATAAATATATATATTAAACATGCTCATTTCAAATTAGTAAAATAATGTGTCACAATATTGTTACTTCTGTAACATTCCTTTGTAGAATTCTTATTATAAGTTGTAATTTGTCTAAAGAAAAAAATATCTTAAAAAACAGAGTAATAACCAATACAAATTAAAAAAAAATCCACAAGACAACAGCACATAGTTTTCTTAAGAGACACTTGACCATTGTGGGAGTTAACATTTTAATGCCTTAGTTTACTATCTTTTTAGACACACTCGACATCTGGGGAGTAATCATTTTCATGCCCTGGTCTGCATATTGACCCCATCCTTGAATAAACAATTAGCGAGTTCAAGAAAGACACTGATCATTGTTATGTACAGAAAAGTTAACTCTCAATTTTAAACTAGGTCATTTTTGCCCCTCCCACTTGTCAGTCATTAAGCAATCCTGAATCAAACTCAGCCCATTCATTCCTCTGTATTATCTAATATACCCTTGTACCATACAGGGAGAGAACCATATAGGAAAGGTGTCATATAGGCAGAATTGTTTTGTGACCTCAACAGCTTCCTGGTAATTGAAGATCTTTTGTGTAGTCATAGCCACATCCCCCAGATGGGGGTATGAGTTACCTGCTTTACCATGGGAAGCTAGTGCATTTCCCCCCTTTTGAGGTGTGCTTCCGTGCACTTGTAAAGGAAAGCTACCACCAAGTAGTGACTTGCTGAACAGAAATTCCCTTCTTTAAGGATGCTCTTTGCAATATTACCCCTCCATTCAGGGCATGTGGCAGTGTACATCCCTGATTCACATCCTAAATATCCTTTTCTGGTAGTGTCATTAAGAACCCGAGTTGGTACTTGAACTCAGGTCACCAAGGTCATGGTCAGGACTTTATCCTTGCATGCCACCATCACTGACAAAGTTAACACTCTATATGGGTAGATGAAGGAAATGTGTACACTAGCAATCAAAATTCTTTTTCATTGATAGAAGGAAGAACCTCAATAGTTGCACAAAGAGATTATGTATATTCAGATTTGTAATCCTTTCTGATCAAGAAACCGACAGATCTTAGTTAGTTCCTCATACAAATAAGCTGCAATTTAGTATAGCTTAATAGTACTTCTCTTGAAGTATTATATTATCAATCTCATAAGTGTTGCATGCTCTTAAACTTTGCCTGAACTATATTATGGATGACATCATACTGTAATCCATATGGTATGCTACCTAAGGCATCCTATCAAACAATGTCTAAGAAAGTGAATCCTGGTTGACAGTACAGCAAGACACAAATTCATCCATTTCTTAATGTAGCACAATTTTCTGAACATGCATTTCGACTTTCTTAACATGCACTTGTAGGAATACACTTGGGGAACTTTGAACAGGGTGATTGAGGAGCTGTGTTCCAGAAAATGTGTAGTAAGGACAGACATATAAGTATAAGATCTTTCCAATACCGGATTAATCAATATGCAGAATAAGCACATGTTTATGGCACTAAGGAAAGGGGGCAACACAGATTTTTTTTTCTTTAGCTATCATTCTGACCTTGGGCCTTAACTCCTTTCACTGACACAGACTACTTTAGTTTAGTATGCTTATTTATTATTATTTTTTTATAATTGTCTTTACCTGCAGTACTTAACTTGTCTCTGCATCATTTAAAAACAAATTCTTTGGTTTGGCAGCTAACTACAGTTTTAAACATTTTAAGGTGTTGTCAGATATCACATTTGTTGCTATTTCAATGCATGAGTGTTTTGCAGACCGTTGAGTGTAAACACATCTGGTTGGGTCCGACTAGCATTTAACTCATAAGCTGATTTCATGTCATGGAACCTAACCTAGAGATCATCACTTAATTATTTATTTAACTGATTTTTTTTCCCCAGATAAATGTGGTATGTTTTAGTGAGCAAAATGTAAAACCATGTACCTAAAATAAGAAGGACTTAGGTCAAAATTATGCTCCCCTGCCATAAACAAACTCTACAACAGAAGGAAGAAACTGTTGCAAAAGAGAGTAAAATCCCATGAGTGGAAGAACTCCCTGGTCAGCCTCAGTAAGAAGCTGAGATCCCTTATAAGATCCTCTAAAGCTAGCAACGAAAACAAAATCGCCACTGATTCTAAGGGCAACCACAAAGCATTCTATAGCTATGTCAAGAATCTCAGTGGTAACACCTAGATCTGCTCTGAGTTACAGCATAATGGCATGAAAATTGCAGAACCAACTGATATTGCCAACATCCTGGCAGATAGATTCAGTGCTAACTTTACCCCCCCTCTCACCCCCTAAAGGGCCCATATCTATACAGGAAGAATGCAGAGTCCCTGCAATCACATATATGCAGGTAAAAGCTGCACTCTCTAAAACCAAAAACACAGCATCCTTGGGACCGGATAACATCCCAGGCTGCGTTTTTACAAGAACTTCAGAAAGAACTGCCCCCCCCCCCCCCCCACCTAAGCACCATGTTCAGTTATAGTCTCACATTAGGCTTTGTGCCCACTGAATGGAGCACAGCAACAGTTATCCCACTCCACAAAGGGGGAGCCACCACTGATCCTGGGAACTATCGTCCTTTTAGCCTGACGAGCCTGGTCTGCAAGGTCATGGAATGTATCATCATAGAACTGATAAACAAAGACATTGGTAACCTCCAAACTCTGGACCCCACCCAGTTCGGGTTTGTGAAAGGCAGATCATGCCTTCTGAACCTGATCGACTTCTTTGAGGCAGTCACCAAAGCCATAGACGAGGGTAAGGTGGTTCACACAGCCTATCTTGACCTCGCCAAGGCTTTCGACACCATCCCCCATTCTGAAATTATAGCTAAACTCACTAAACTAGGTATAAATCCCTACGTCACAAGATGGCTGAATGACAGAACTCACACTGTAAAAGTTGCAGACTCCAAATCTGACTTCAAGCCAGTGACAAGTGGAATACCACAGGGTTCAGTCCTGGGGCATGTCCTGTTTGGTATCTACTTCTTTGAAGTACAGGCTAACACAGAAGGCCTCTGGCTAACAAAGTTTGCAGATGACTACAAACTAGGAGCCATAGTCGAGTCCCCAAATGATGTGGACATCCAAAAGAAGGGCCTCACTGAGACAGATGCCTGGTGTCAGAGGCATGGCCTCAAGCTCAATGCCAAAAAGTGCATTGTCATCCCCTTTGATAAAAACTCTGTACCGATGAACTACCACATAAACGGCAATCTACTTAACGCTGAATGTGTGATGAGACCTTGGGACCCCGGTGGACAGTAGTCTCTCCTTTGATAATCACACCACCACAGTAATCAGGAAATCCTTCTATGTGGCACACCTCATCACAAAAGGGTTCTCATCCAGGAAAAAAGAGGTCATTGTTCCCCTCTACTCGGCATTGATTAGACCCATTATAGAGTACAACTCCCCTTTTGGAATGTACCTCACAAGACATCTGCAGCAGCTGGAAAGGCCACAGAAGTACCTCACAAAGAGGATTACTGGCCTCAAACAGATGCCCTACACTGACTGTCTCAAAAAACTCCAGCTTTACTCTGTAGCATATCGCCTACTCTGAGGAGATCTCTGCCTAACATATAAAGCTATGTTAAACCCAGAGCTGTTGAACATGCTACACCTAAAGAAATCCCAATCCCTCTGAGCTACATGCTCTAGGGACCTAAACCTTGTCACCACAATAAACAGGACATGCTGGAGGGATAGATTCCTGTCCCAGAGACTTCCTATACTCTGGAACAAGCTACCCATCTATGTCAAGCAAAGTTCCTCATTAGCACTCTTCAAGAGAAATTTTGATGAGTGGATGGCAAATAGGAAACACACCCCGGGGATTACTTCTGTGGCTCTGCTCGACAGGGGTACAGGAAATTAACTTGCTTGGGTGGCATAAACCAGGGAATCTTGTTGGCTAGGCTTACCTAGACCCTTGAGCCAATAGCCTAGTACCTACTTACGAACCTATATGTGGAAGATTACTGTTACAAAATGTTGATAAACTTAACATAAAATCATCATATGCCATATTATTTGTCCTTGAAGTTGAAATATTTTTTCAATCATTTCTTGTATTATGGCTATTCACAAGAAATGACAGACAGTGGATATGCTGTGTTATTATACCTCCACTATTTTAATCAGTCATCTCTACAGAATCTAAGAGTATAATATGGCCAATCAAAATGGGAACAGACATGTACAGAAACATGGTTAGCTTTAAGAGTTTTTTAGGATTTTTTTTGTATGCTATATGTGGTTTGCTTCATTTGTTTTAGTTTTATTTGCATTAGTATTGCATTATTCATGTAGCTGCCACGGTGGTGCAGCGGTTAGCATTGTCACCTCACAGCAAGAGGTTCTCCCATTCGATTCTCGGCTGGAGTGCCTTCTGTGTGGAGTCTGCATGTCCTCCCCGTAATCGAGTGACATTAAAGACATGCAGATAGGTGCGAGTGTGAATGGGCTTGCCTTTGTTGAAGGTTGGGCATCGGGCTGACAACTCGGCACTGTAAAATTCATTGCCAATCATGAGCAGTCCAGAGTTCCGCTGTGGCAACCCCTAACCAGGAAAAGCCGAACTATTGCATTATTCATGTATGTTTTGTTTTATTTTTATAAGTGGTGTTACTCATTGAAGCTTTTCTGAGCCTTAACTATTTTTTGCTTCAAACAACTTACTGTTTCATGTCTTGTGTGTACAAAAAACACCTTAGTCTTTGAGTACACCACATGTTTTGAAGTTTATTTTACCAAAAAAAAATTGGAAAGCAATGCCTCTGTAAAAAGACAACAAACATTCATCAATTACTTGCAAGTTGTAACTTCTAAAAATATATGGGCTTGCACAAATTCCCCTTGTGATTTAGGGATTCTATAAAGAGTTGGAAGACAAAGTTAGTTGATGGGACCAAGCACTTCAAGATCAAAATTATGCTCTTATTATAGTTTTCATGTGTTTTGAATGATTCTGGCCTTCATCTTTATGTTGAATACCCAGTAACAACTTTCTAAGATATGTCTCCAGGGTCCATCCTTTAAACAACAGTATATGTAAGAATATCTGTGTTCAGAGATGCTTTAACTTTATGCAACAGTGACTGATAGCCCAAACAAATTTAGAAGACGGAGACAATGCATGAAAACCTGATGGAATTAAAGCAGCTAAAGTCATTTTTCACATCAACATCAGCACTGAAAATAGTTTCAGAGGAAGACAGAAGGTAAAATGGGAAATTAATTGAGAATGAAAATAACGCAAAAGGAAATGATCTGAAGGAATAATTGGTAATATTTTGCCTTGCACATATTAATATATTTGTTCTCACATGAAATCTTGTTTGCCATGTGAATATTTCACTTAATGTGGAAATTGCAAGCAGCTGCTTTAGCAAAACATATTTCTGATTAGCACAGTTCAAGTTAAGGTATCTGGTGAAAGTCTAGAGACGCAAGTGACAAGACTTTAAGCAAAGGTATTGGAAACAGTGCAATATAAATGAGAGATCAACAAAATCATTCTATTAATTTTCTCCTTCTGACAAAGAAATCAACTGTTATAAATTAACACACAGAAATGGATAAAAGAGGCAGCATTTATTCTTAGTATTAATTTGAACATTTTCATCATTCAGAACAGCACACATATAAAAATGCCTGAAACTAGTATTAGGCTAGAATTACTCGGGTACAAAGTTGTTTACCAGCAATTCTACAATTTACATCCACTTTTCTAACAAAAAAAATTCTTGGAGTACAATCATATTAATGAGAAGATATTAAGTGACTGGAAATGCAACCTTTAGTTATATGCTTGCAGGTAATTCTCCATTGAGAAAGTTTATTACAGGAACTTCACAGGAGTGGCCTTGCATGATGCTTACTTTCATTATTAACTCCAGGCTAATACTGCTAAAATGAATAAATATTGGAATAAATCCTTAAAGTTTAGTGAAAAAAGATTGAATTCAGTGCCAAGGAGAGCAACAAAATGGTATATGTTGTGATGAAAAATATTGCTGTCTACCTGGGAAAAATATGCAGGATGTTAGAATAAATTGCAATTAAAACAGGGAGCATAAGATATGAATGAGCAAGGCTGGGGAACACATTTACCACTATATGGTAAGAGTGAGCATAATGAAATAATAGAAAAACATGTAACCACAGGAAAATATTTCAGGAAGTGGAAACATACAGAGTCTTAGAATAAGGAAAACTAGAGACAAGGATCTGATACAGTTCTTTGGCAACCTACCAGGGCCTACATGAGCTGGAGATAGTGGAGCACTATAGGCTGGACAGGGACATTCTACAGCAAATCATTGAGCTGTGCTGGCCACAACTTACACACACACACAAATAACAGAGGGGAACCCATCCCAAGGTATGTGTAGCTTTAAGAATACTAGCTACAGGTACTTTCCGAAGACCTAGGACATCATGGGGGTCTCACAGGCATCTGCATCCAGGGTACTCCACCAGTTCCTGGATGCCATCAACCACATGCTGCTGAGCACATCTACTTCCCAACATCCGTGAGGAGAGGACGAGCAATATGCGTCTCTTCCACCATGTAGCAGAATACCCAGAGGTACTGGGTGCGATAGACTGCACGCACATCCACATCAAACACCACCTGGTGAACAGAGTAGGGTCTACATAAACTGCAAGGGCTTCCCTCCATCAACTGCCAGGTCATGTGCAATGTGCAGGGCATTATCATGAATGTGTGTGCTGGCAGTCCTGGAAGCTATCACGACTCCCACATCTGGCATTTGTCACAAATGTACCAGGCACTTGCCAGTGGGGGCATCTCGTATGGCCATCTTGTGGGGGATGCTGGCTATGCACTGGAGCCATGGATGATGACACCCATCAGAAATGCGCGCACACACACACACACACACACACACACACACACACACACACACACACACACACACACACACACACACACACACACACCAACACAAGAGCACCATAATGAGGTACATGCACAAACTAGGATCATTATAGAGCTTGTGTTTGGGATGCTCAAGTTACAGTTCCGCTGCCTTGACATGTCTGATGGAGCCTTGCAGTACTCTCCAGCTAAATGTACACAAATGTTCATAGTATGTGCCGTGCTACATAATATGATCCTGTGGTAACAGCTGTAGCAGGAACACCATGGGGAAGGGCCACACAGCCACCCACCATTGCCAAGGTCCCTACAAGTACAGACAGACTCACAGGAGAAGGCTCCTGAGCCTGCTCCTGTAGGCAGATGGAGGTGTGCCCAGTATGCTCAGGCCTTGGCAAAGAGGCAACACATAGCACACACACTGACACTGTAGGGACCCCAGGGACTGACACCTCTCTCTGACTTGCACACACAGTAAAATGGATGACACATCACATTACCTGTAAATTACCATGTATAGGCAATGTACTGTGTGCATCCAACACAGGCAGCCCTCAAGCACTGCCCTCACAACTGTCTCAGGCACAAGGTAAGTCAGTCTTCATAACAATAAATGAATGGAGTAGAATGCTCTGATAGCATATCTATGGTATTGATGCAAGCATACAAGGGAATGGGGTGTCTTACTGGGATAGCAGCAGACAACTGACAGCTATGTGGGACAGCAGGAAGTGTATGGCCAGTACTGGCTTACCCACACTATGCAGTGCCACCTTAGTTGACAAATACCACTGCAGTATATGTGGTGAGCCAATACCTGGAGGGGCCATAGGTCACATGCATGGATGTCAAACTGGGGGTCCCATACCCACCCCCAGATTCACCTATCAGATCAGCTGTAGAAAACCATACAAAAATGTCTGCCATATGCCCCCAAATGGCAACATCCATTAAATCCCCATCTACACAGTGATATCACAGCAGGTTTGGCAGTGGCAGCATGGCTCTGAAAGGTAAGAAGTCCCAAAACTAAACATGTGCATGCCAAAACAATCTGACCTTAGGTCAATACTGTAATGCTTGTAATCTCAAAGATAGGGCACACCACTATGCTAAATGGGACAAATATTTTAAGCAAATAGCAGCAAAAGTCTGTGCAAATGTGTATTGTGTACAGGTGTGCCCCCCCACCCATAGTCACATAGAAATGCAGTAACATGTTCCTAGCCTCCAGCAACAGCCAGCTGTCACCCAGAGAGATGGATCAATATGAACAGAAAGCAATTGGCAGTAACACCCACTCAACTTACTGGTGCCATCTCAGGGGTGTCCACTGCCTGGCAACATATGAACATCAGAATGCATTGCCTGCTACAGATAGCCTGCATCTGTCACACCTTCATGCCTCTGGCAAAGGCCCATGCTTCACCCACAGTGCCCTTTTAGGAAGTGTCATGGGGTCCAAAACCCCAACATAACAATAGTCAACAAAATTCAAAGAAAGGCCATGCTGCTAACAGCTAGGAGTAAACCTGCCAACCTCACAGAGCCAGATATCGAGACCAAGCCATGAATGATGGGGTGATAAAGGTCCAAAGAGGAGGACACCTTTGAAATGATGCTCTAATAATGTTAAAAAGTTGATGGAATGAATGTATCAGCATGGAATCCCTGAAGGTTATGAAGTCTGAAACTGCAATATCAACTGTTAGTAATATCTGACTTCAACCCTGAGTGAGTTGCAAAACACTTTTGCTTGAAAACCACACTTGTTCGGGTAACCATCCAGATAGATAACTCATGAATCTGGGCATTCTGTGAAACCCTGTACAGTCGACAGGTATGGCTAGGAGTCCAAACATGGGAATGCACGCATTGCAGGCAGTCCTAACCCTGGAAGATGCTGACATGTCTACACCCACAGAAACCTGGCCCACAGACATGGGAAGTAACACATCCTTCCCTGATCACTCAACCTATACAACATCCTGACCCCAAAATGTGGGTGGCCAAGCCAAATGTGAGACACACACACACACACACACACACACACACACACACACACACACACACACACACACACACACACACACACACACACACCTCCAGGCTGGTCAAACAGTAAGACATACACAAGACCCTCCAAGTGCTGTCAACCCATAAGAAGATCCCTATGCAAAGTTTTGAAAGCTACAGACCAACATATCTGACCCAAGATCCCCTCCCCCCCTGTCTTACCCCATACAAATCTATCTGGAGTCCACCTGTCACCCTCATCATGCCTGATTTATATTATCCAACCTTGGACTGGAAATCAAACCATACCAGAACAGAAATGCACAGAGATTCCCCCATAGTAATACAGCATCAAGGTGCTGGACCGTTTACACAGCTTTAGCAGTCAATTGGTTGTAGACACATCTCTCAACAGGCTGGATTGTGCAAGAATGCCTAGCATTTGGACCATAATATTAGTTTGTGCATCATCCATTATGTACTCCTCTGGTAAGTCACTGTGATGCTCTGAGGAGGTACGTCACAAGGTACTAAAACAATACATTACAGTGTCACATCATATATGTCAGATATCTGCTAAAACAAACCCTGTAACTCTAGCAACCCATAGATTACTAAATGAAATAGTCACAATCATCCTATGTATGGCCCATTGTCTCCCCATTTTGATAGGCTATCTGCAGATATCCTGAACAAACAGGTTGAGAGGTAGGGCTGTAGCACAAAACTCACCAGACTGGAGTACAACAATCTCTGGAATGGAGTCCAACATTTACTATAGAAGTTCACACTGGGCATGTTCATACACATAGAAAATTGTCAGTAGGATCCAGGAATTATCAGGCCTTTCCCACCCAGTGCACTTCCCATTGCCCTAGCTTAGCAGTCCTGAAGATGTCTGTCACCCTAGAAGTACCTCTTGGCAGCCATTAGCCCTATAAGCTCTGTGGTGCATGTGATAACTGTGTAACACTATAGTACAAATAACTAGTTAGATAGGAGTTCTAATCCCAGTTCTGGCAAATGTAACTGTGTGTGTGTTTGTGCTTCTAAGCCAAAGATTTTGGGTCCAGTCACACCCAGTAAACTATCCATTGCCCTCCTTTGGCAGTCCTGCAGGTATCAGTCACTTTAGAAGTATCTTTCATCATCACTCAGCCCTATAAGCGCTGTGGCGTGTGCGATAAATGCATAACACTGTAGTGTGTGTGTGTGTGTGTGTGTGTGTGTGTGTGTGTGTGTGTGTGTGTGTGTGTGTGTGTGTGTGTGTGTGTGTTTCCAAGTCAAAGAATTTGGGTCCAGTCACATCCAGTACAATTCCCATTGCCCTGCTTTAGCAGTCCTACAGATATCAATCACTTTAGAAGTATCTTTCAACAGCCCTCAGCCCTATAAGCTCTATAGCATGTGTGATAACTGTGTAACACTATAGTACAAATAACTAGTTAGGTAGTAGTCCTAATCCCAGTTCTGGCAAATAGTTCTAATCCCAGTTCTGGCAAATGTAACTGTGTGTGTTTGTTTTTCTAAGTCAAAGATTTTGGGTCCAGTCACACCCATACACTTCCCATTGCCCTGCTTTAGCAGTCCTGCAGATATCAGTCACTTTAGAAGTATCTTTCATCACCCCTCAGCCCTATAAGCTCTGTTGTGCATGCGATAAATGCATAACACTGTAGATAGGTAGTGGTTCTAATCTCAGTCCTGGCAAGTGAGTGTGTAAAAACAGTACTCTGTCTGTGGGGAGTTTGTTGTGTATGCGTGAGAACCATATCCATTGGGGGGTGGGTTTTGCTTCTTTTTGCTGTTTCCCACCCAGTACATGTCCCAGTGTCCACATTACTAAGCCCACAGTTATCATCCACTGTAGAGGGAGATGTAGACACTCTGCAGCCCTATCAGCATTGTGCCATGTGCAATAACTATGTGACAGTATGGAGGAGATAACAAGAAAGGCATCCCATTTAATCTTTGGATTCCACTCCCCACTCAGGAATCATACACAAACACACTCAGCTAAGAACTAACCCCCACATCATTAGGTGGCCTGCAAACTGACTCACAGATAGAACTCACAGTGTTAAAGAAGTGGACACCATATCAGACTACTGGTCGGTCCCCTCATGTTCAGGATCCACACTTCTGAGGACCAGCCCAATACGAATCCACCCTGGATGACAATGTTTGCAGATGATTGTAGGGTGGGTGCTATCATTCCCCCCCCCCATGATGTTGACAGTCTTCACAAAGGCCTCTCTGAGACCTATGACTGCTGTCAGAACACTGGACATTAGCTCAATGCCAGATGATATTTTGCCATCCCCTTTGGGTACAACATGGTTCCCATAAAGTAATAGTGCCCTGAACACTGACATTGTTATAAGATAACTGGGAACACTGGTTGACAGTGAGCTCTCTGTTGACCAACACAGTGCCACTGTCTTCAGAAATTCTATCAATGTGTCACGTCTCTTGACAAAGGGTGTTGAATTCAGGAAGTAAAAAAATAAAGTGTCTCCCTGTACTCTCCCCTCCATTGGCCAATCAATGTGTAGAATGGCCCATTTGCCATGTACTGCACTGGACACCTGCAGCAACAAGAGAGGCTGCAAAATTACCCCACAAGGAAGATTGTAGGTCTTACACACTTGCCCTATATGGACAGACTCCAATAACTCCAGCAAATCTCTGTCTCATACTGGCTACTTAGGTGGGATCTCTGCCCGACTTACACAGCCATATCTGACCCACCTCTATCAGGAATGCTACATCTGAAGAAACCAATCTGTCCAGACCACATGCCCCAGAGACCTCAACTTCATACTCACAATCAACAGGACATGCTGGAGGGACAGGTTCACAACCCAGAGACTGGCCACGCTATGGAATAGACGTCATATACATGTCAAGCAGAGCACATTGTGATGATTGAGGAGAGATGGACGAAGGCTGCCAGCCTAGTCAAATAGAATTTGATATATAATTCTATCAACTGTATAAATAAATGTAAAATACAGGCTTGTGTTTTTAAATGAAAGAAAAACACTGTAAAATGGGAACTTCAAGATTGTTACAACATTGTCCCCTTGCTATAAAGAAAAACTAAGTCAAGCCTTTCAAATTTGTCTTTTGAAATTGAAATGATTTTATGACATTCTTTGATCTTTAAAGTTGGTTCCGGTCAGACTGGCTGAAGACATTCTGTCTATTGTGTTAACTAAAGGCTTATTGCTAGAGTATATATGTGAAATTCCTTTTAGTGTTGTATTCTCCTATGCAGGTGATAGCTTTCTAAATAATGTAAATGGAGTTTCTATTAGCCTGGGAACTCAGAGCAGGTGTCAAGATTATGCAATATGAATACTGGGGAAACCTAAATGTCAGAAATGTTGTAATCTGGGGAGGATCCAGTGACATGTTTGTTAGTAATGTTGTGTAAACTGTGTCTCAGAGAGAGACAGAAAGCATTTTGATCTTGATATCCAACTTACCAGCACTCTGCCTAAGTTCACATGTAAGTTTCTAGCACTGTCATTTCTTGTAGGAATAGTTAAAGCTAGTAACAGGTATTTTTCTTTGACATCAGACCTGTCCAATTTATTATTTTAAATTTCTGTGTGACCTCTGAACTCTTAGATATCTCTGTGGTGTAGTAGTTTTTTCTTGAGTTTTAATTATTTATTATTAAATATTTTTAAAACCTTCTACCTGTGGCTGGTTTGTATAGAGATAAGCTCTAGAGTACATTGCATATTTATATAGTTTATTGAAATAGGCCACTCTGATAAGCCTTAGCTTGTATAGTCACATTACCATTAGATAATAATATTGCACAGTAATAATTGGACACCCTTTTAAGGGCCTTTTAGTAGCTGATATTATTAACTGGGTGGTGGCAGTAATTACTACTATATAGTCTGGGTAAAGGGGCACAGCTGTAGAATCTGTGTCAGCCTTTCCCAGGAGAGTCTGTGAAGTTGTATAAATACTTATCTCAAAGTGTATGCGTATTGTGTCAGCTACTTAGCAGGGACATGAAGCACTGGTTGGACAGAGAGGGTACTGGAGGTTCTAGCTTGCCCAGTTAGACTGAGACCTGGACCCTATAGCTGTGCCGGTGGGGAGTCTTACTGGGGACCTGGTGAGTAAGGTAGCAGCCAGCCCCAGACTGACTGTAATCTCTGTGTGCACTTAAGGGAATTTGTACTTTACTGTGTGTATTAGTTATCCTTTCCTCATCTAGGAGACAACCTCCCTGTTGTTAGTGGTGAGGATTGAGGCTCCTTTATTGCTGGGCCAGGGGATGGTTGTTACAAGTGGTGGCAGTGGTGGGATCTACTTCACATACTACTTGGCTTGTAGTGGTTTGGGTAGAGCACATTCCTGTAGCTTATGTACAGTGATCTCTAAAAGTGCTTTGTACTCTAAAACAGCCACGCAGAGTATACTCAGAATTCAGATCACAATTGTTTTATTTATTTTGTTAACTTAGTGTTAGTCAGGGTGAGCAGGCAGCACGTTAGCAGAAGAGTATAGAAAGCTGACAAGGAGCCAGCTGATGGAGATGTGCCAGGCTAGAGGACTGGTGCATGGAAACCTGACTAAAGTTCATAGGTTCATAGGTTGGTACTTGGTTATCGGCCCTAGGGCCTATACAAGCCTAGCCATAACAATTTCCTGGATATTTCTTCCTACAATATTTACTTCTCTGGACCCCTGTCTAGCAGGGCAACTGACATGATCCCCGGGGTGAATTTCCTATCTCCCATCCAATCATCAAGGTTCCTTTTGAAGAGGGCCAAGGAGGCATTCTGCTTGACATGTATGGGCAGTCTATTCCAGAGTATGTGGAGTCTCTGGGTCAGAAACCTATCCCTCCAGCATGTTTTGTTCATTGTGATGACAAGGTGTAGATCCCTGGAGCATGTGGCTCTGCGGGATTGGGATTTCTTTAAGTGGAGAATGTCCAACAGCTCAGGGTTTGACATGGGCTTGTATGTTAAGTAGAGATTGCCTCTGAGTAGATGATATGCCACAGAGTATAGCTGGAGTTTTTTTAGAAGGTCAGCATATGGCATCTGCTTTAGGCCTATGATTCTTTTAGTGAGGTATTTCTGTGGCCTTTCCAGCTGTTGCAGATGTCTTGTGAGGTACATACCAAACAGGGCATTATACTGTATAATGTGTCTAATGAGGGATGAGTACAGTGAGACAATGACCTCCTTTTTTCTAGATGAAAAGCCCTTAGTGATGAGGTGTGCCACATAGAAGGATTTCCTGACTGTTGTGGTGATGTGGTTATTGAAATTGAGACCATTGTCCACGTGTCCCTAAGTCTCTCATCACACTTTTGATGTTTAGTGTACTGCCACCTATGTGGTAATTCATGGGTACATGTTTTTTTCCAAAGGGGATAACTATACATTTCTTGGCATTAAGCTTGAGCCCATGGCTCTGGCACCAGGCATCTGTTTCTGTAAGTCCCTTTTGTAGAATATCCACATCATTTGGGGATTCAATAATGGCTCCCAGTTTGCAGTTATCTGCAAACTTTGTTAGCCAGAGTCCCTTAGTGTTGGCCCGTACTTCAGAGAAGTAAATGCCAAACAAGAGTGGTCCCAGGACTGAACCCTGAGGTACGTCACTTGTCACTTGTCTGGAGTTGGATTTTGAGTCGGCTAATTTTGCAGTCTGGGTTCTGTCAGTAAGCCAGTCGGCAACCCATCAAGTGATGTATGGATTTATGCCCAACTTAGTAAGTTTATCTATGATTCCAGAGTGGGGGATGGTGTCAAATGCCTTGGTGAGGTCCAGATAGGCTGTGTGGACCATCTTACCATCATCCACAGCTCTGGAGACTGATTTGGAGAAGTTAGTCAGGTTCAGGAGCCAAGATTGGACCTTCACAAACCCAAACTGGGTGGGGTCCAGTGTTTAAAGGTTGCCAATGTCTTTGTTTATCAGTTCCATGATAATGCGTTCCATGCCCTTGCAGATCAGGCTTGTCAGACTGATGGGATGGTAGTTCCCGGGATCCAAGTTGGATCCCCCCTTGTGGAGTGGGATAACTGTAGCTGTGCGCCACTCAGTGGGCATGAAGCCTGAGGTGAGTCTATGATTAAACATGACACTTAGGTGAGGTGCCAGTTCATTTTGTAGTTCATGTAGTACACAGCCTGGGATGTCATCTGGTCCCATGGATGCTGTATTCTTAGCTTTGGAGAGTGCAGTTTCTACCTGTGTGGCCATGATTACCAGAATTTGGCACTCTTTTGGTATTGAGATGGGCCCTTTTGGGGGTGAGAGGAGGGTGAAGTTGGCACTAAATCGATCTGCCAGGATATTGGCAATATCCTTGGGATTAGGATATTTAATGCCATTCTGTGGAAGCTCAGAGCAGATCTGAGCATTGCCATTTATATTCTTGACATAACTATAGAATGTCTTGTGGTTGTCTTTGGAATCTTTGGCAATTTTATTTTCATAACTAGCTTTTGAGGATTTTATGAGGGATCTCAGCTTCTTACTGAGGCTGGTGAGGGAGTTTTTGGCATCCTGGGATTTTCCTCTTTTCTGCAACAGTTTCTTCCTTGGTTACAGCTGCACCAGAAAACAGCAGCCTGGAGGATAATCAGACTGACAGTGGAGATACAATTTCCTCAGGGAATGGACAGCTCAACCTTTCTGCAGTGGACTTAAAAATCCAGCTGGAGCTAAAGAGGCTTGAGTTGGAGACCAGGCGTATGGAACTAGAAGCAGCCGAGAAAATGAGTCTACAAGCTGAGAAAAATGAACGGCAGAGGAGGCATGAGAGGGAAATGCTGACTCTTCACCAGAGTAATGGAGGTAATAGGGAAGGGAGTAACTGGACCCCAGAAGCACAAAAGGTCATTAAATTTCTGCCACAATTTAAAGAAGGGGATAATTTTGATAGCTTCATTCATATGTTTGAGCGGGTATGTAAACAGTTTGAAGTTGACCAAGGGCTCTGGGTACGGTTCCTGACCCCCTTACTCCATGGTAAAGCTGTAACATCTTTAGCAAAAATGCATGGCACTGACTGTTTTGATTATACTGCTGTAAAAAGACATTTATTAGAATGTTTTAAGCTAACACCTGAAATGTATAGGAAAACATTTAGTGAGAATAGACGGAAGGCAGCTGAAAATGTATGTGAATATATTGTTGAACTGAGCACTTATTTTCATAGCTGGATGAGTGGATGTCAGGTCACCACTTTTGATGGGCTGGCAGACCTTTTAGTAAGGGAACAAGCCCTTAGCACTTTGCCTGAGGACATGAGGATCTGGTTAGCTGATAGACAATGTAGCACTTCAGAGAAGTTGGGGAAGAAGAGAGACCTATACCTAGCAAGCAGGGCAGCCCTGCACAGGAAAGGGACCCCAGTACTGCTCATGGGTCTAAAGGAACCCATGGTGGGCAGTACAGACTGCCCCAACAGAATCCACCAGTAGCAGGGGAAGCCACTAGTCCAGGTACACATCCAGGAGCTTGGGTTAAGTGTTTTGAATGCAACCAGTGGGGCCATGTAGTATACAGGTGTCCACGGAGGCAAGGTGGGGAACCAAAGGTGAGGGAGCCAGTAAGTGGGAAAGACAAAATGCCAATAGTAGGTTGTCTTGAGACAACAGGGGTATGGGACTAACATCCTGCAGATGTCCTGAGAGGGAAGGATTTGGATGATGCAGTACTATGTACTTATGCAGTTACATGCAGTGAGGCTAGGAGACAAGCATGTGGGTCTGGCATCCTGGGGGAGACCCAGACAGACTGCATACTTGCAGCCAGGACTGCTGAGGTGGTTACTTCAGGGAGTGAGCTACGC
The DNA here is from genome assembly GCF_019279795.1 of Protopterus annectens. NCBI lineage: Eukaryota > Metazoa > Chordata > Ceratodontiformes > Protopteridae > Protopterus > Protopterus annectens. The sequence goes on along the minus strand of NC_056728.1, from coordinate 545,908,481 downwards.
TGTAGCAGTGAGACAGAATGTGTGCCACAGCTGCTTGTGGGTACTGATGTTCCCTTGGACAGGGTAACTGCAAAGGTAGAGGTGAGTAGTAGTACCCAGGCTGACAGTGAGGCACCGCTGTCAGAGGATGCCAGACTTCCTGTGGAAGGGGAGCTGGGAAGGGCTACAAGGTGAGACTTGAGACAGGCTCAGCTCTCAGACCCTACATTGCAAGGCCTGAGGCAGGTAGCTAGGGAGGCACCTGATTCTCAAGGGAAGGGGGAATCTATATACTAGAACAAAGGGTTACTGTACAGAGAGTGGACCCCTGAGGGAGGGCTAGAAGGTGAAACAGTACAGTAGATGGTAGCGCCTAGAGCTTACCATCTGGCACTTCTAGCCATAGTGCATGATATTCCCTTTGTAGGTCATATGGGCATAAAATGCACAAAGAGGCATATTATGCAGAACTTCTATTGACCTGGAATTTCCAGAGATGTAACAGGGTACTGCAGGACCTGTGAGCAGTGCCAAAAGATAGGCAAGGCAGGAGACAAGGTGAGATCTCCTTTGATGCCTTTGACTGTGATTCAGGAGCCATTTCAGAGGGTAGCTATGGATATTGTGGGTTCTCTGAGTACCCCAAGTTTCACAAGGAAAAAGTATATCCTAGTAATTGTAGATTATGCTACACGATACCCCGAGGCAGTGGCTTTGTTCTCCATTGAGGCCGAGAAGGTGGCAAATGCTTTGCTAGGGATTTTCATTAGGGTAGGTTTCCCAAAGGAAATACTGTCTGACAGAGGTGCCAATTTTATGTCAGGCCTGCTGGCTTGTCTGTGGAAGTCCTATGGAGTGAAGCACATGAAGCCCACCCCCTACCATCCCCAGACTAATGGTCTTGTTGAGAGGTTAACTCTACAATCAAATCCATGCTACGAGCATTTGCAGATCAGTTTAAGAGGGAGTTTGAAAAATATTTGCCCCATCTGTTGTTTGCTTACAGAGAGGTTCCCCAGGAATCCATTGGCTTTTCACCCTTTGAGTTGCTGTATGGGCATAGGGTGAGGGGACCTCTAGATTTAATTTGAGATGAGTGGGAAGGTGAGTGTGAGTCTCACAAGGAGTCTGTTGTGGCATATGTCCTGAACCTCAGGACAAGGCTCAGGGAACTAATGGGCCAGGCCCAGGAGAACTTGGCAGAAGCCCAATAACAGAAAAAGGTGTGGTATGACAGGAATGCTCGAGCTAGAGAGTATGCTGTAGGGCAGCAGGTGATGGTTCTCATTCCTGTCAGACACACGAAGTTGCAGGCAGCGGGAGGGACCCTATAAGGTGGTAAGAAAAGTAAGTGATGTTACCTACATGGTGGAAGTGCTAGGCAGATAGCAGGGGCACAAACTGTACCATGTTAACATGATGAAACCTTGCCATGATAGAGAGGCCCTTGTGGTGAGCATTTGCAGTGGATTGCAAGAGGAGTCTGAGGGAGATCTGGGGACTGATCTCCTCAGTGAGGCTTGGGCTGACACCTCGGTGGAGGGGTAGCAATGTCTCAGCAGCGATATTCTACCCAGGTTCGAGAAATCCGAGCAGTGTTGCAAAAGTTTGGGGACATGTTCACTGGGAAACCAGGGAGCACCCACCTGGTGCAGCACCAGGTGGATACAGGACCCCAAAGGCCAATCAGGCAGGCCCCTTATAGGGTGCCTGAGAGAGTCAAACAGACTCTGAAGGAGGAGGTACAGGAGATGTTGGAACTAGGGGTGATTCAAGAGTCCAACAGTCCCTGGGCCTCACCAGTGGTGTTGGTGCCAAAGAAGGATGGCAGCACAATGTTCTGTGTGGATTACAGAAAATTAAATAGTCACACAGAGTCAGATGCTTACCCCATGCCTAGGACAGATAGGGCCTTAGAGCAGCTGGGTGGGGCTAAGTATCTAACAACCATTGATCTTACCAAGGGTTACTGGCAGGTGCCCTTGACTCCCAGTGCTAGAGAGAAGTCAGCCTTTGTGACTCCTTTTAGCTTGTATGAGTTCACAAAGATACCCTTTGGGATGAAGAATTCCCCAGCGACTTTCCAGAGGCTGGTAGATCATATCTTAGCAGGAGCAGGAGGGTTTGCCCTTGCTTACATCGATGATATTGCTATCTACAGCCATTCCTGGCAAAAGCACCTTCAGCATATCAGGGAGGTGCTGGGCAGGCTTCAGAGGGCAGGGTTGGCTATTAAGCTGAGCAAATGTCAGGTGGGTATGGCAGAGGTCTCCTACCTTGGACACAGAGTGGGAAGTGGTAAGATAAGGCCAGAACCTGGCAAAGTGGAAGCTATTCAGGCATGGCCTGCACCTGTTACCAAAAAGCAGGTGAGGGCATTCTTAGGGACAGCAGGGTACTACATAGAGTTTGTTCCCAATTATAGTACCATAGCTGCTCCCCTCACAGACCTGAAAAGGAAGAATAGGCCAGATAAGGTAGTGTGGACCCCAACATGTGAGCAGGCATTTCAGAAGCTTAAGGAAACTTTGGGAGGACCCCCTGTGTTAGCCAGTCCAGACTACAGCAAAGACTTTGTTGTGCAGGTGGATGCTTCAAACTATGGGGTGGGGGCTGTACTCAGCCAGAGTTCTTCAGAGGGAAAAGAGCACCCAGTGGTTTACCTCAGTTGTAGGCTTCAACCCAGGGAGAAATGCTAGGCAGCAATAGAAAAGGAATGTCTAGCCACAGTGTGGGCACTACAAAAACTTCAGCCTTATCTGTATGGAAGAAAATTCACTGTGATGACAGATCAAAACTCTCTAACATGGTTAAACAGAGCCAGTCAGCAAAATGCCAAGTTGCTAAGATGGAGTCTGGGGTTGCAAGCATATGGTATGCCACTGCAGCAATGCAGTGGGAGTAGCAGTGCCAATGCAGATGGGCTCTCAAGACAGAGAATGGGGTGAGATACACTCAGATAGACCTGACACTCTAAAGTGATGTTTCTCAAGGGGCACTTGAAAAACTTGCTTGAGTTCCCTGGTGGGGAAGAGATGTGACAATTGGGGAGAGATGGCGAAGGCTGCCAGCCTAGTCAAATATAATTTGATATATAATTCTATTAACTGTATAAATAAATGTAAAATACAGGCTTGTGTTTTTAAATGAAAGATAAACACTGTAAATGTGAACTTCAAGATTGTTACAACATTACCTCCTTGCTGTAAAGAAAAACTAAGTAAAGCCTTTCAATTTTGTCTTTTGAAATTTAAATGATTTTATGACATTCTTTGATCTTTAAAGTTGGTCCCGGTCAGGCTGGCTGAAGACATTCTGTCTGTTGTGTAAACTAAGGACTAATAGCTAGATTTTATATGTGAAATGCCTTTTAATGCTGTATTCTCCTGTGCAGGTGTTAGCATGCTAAATAATGTAAATGGAGTTTCTATTAGCCTGGGAACTCAGAGCAGGTGTCAAGATGATGTAATATGAATACTGGGAAAACCTAAGTGTCAAAAATGATGTAATCTGGGGAGGACCCAGAGACATGTTTGTTAGTGATGTTTTATAAACTGTGTCTCAGAGAGAGACAGAAAACATTTTGATCTTGATATACAACTTACCAGCACTCTGCCTAAGCTCACATGTAAGTTTCTAGCACTGTGATTTCTTGTAGGAATAGTTAAAGCTAGTACAGATTAATTAGGTATTTTTCTTTGAAATCAGACCTATCCTACTGTATTATTTTAAGTTTCTGTGTGATCTCTGAACTCTAAGATATCTCTGTGGTGTAGTAGTTTTGTCTTGTGTTTTAATTATTTATTATTAAATATTTTTAAAACCTTCTACCTGTGGCTGGTGTGTGCAGAGATAAGCTCTAGAGTACATTGCATATTTATATAGAGTTTATTGTAATAGGCCACTCTGATAAGCCTTAGACTGTATAGTCACATTACCATTGGATAATAATATTGCACAGTAATAATTGGACACCCTTTTAAGGGCCTTTTAGTAGCTGATATTATTAATTGGGTTGTGGCAGTAATTACTACCATATAGTCTGGGTAAAGGGGCACAGTTGGAGAGTCTGTGTCAGCCTTTCCCAGGAGAGTCTGTGAAGTTGTATAAATACTTATCTCAAAGTGTGTGTGTGTGTTGTGTCAGCTACTTGGCAGGGACACAAAGCACTGGTTGGACAGAGAGGGTACTAGAGGTTCTAGCTTGCCCAGTTAGGCTGAGACCTGGACCCTATAGCTGTGCCAGTGGGAAGTCTTATTGGGGACCTGATGAGCAAGGGAGCAGCCAACCGCAGGCTGACTGTGATCTCTGTGTGCACTTAAGGGAAATTGTACTTTACTGTGTGTATTAGTAATTCTTTCCTCTTCTAGGAGATGACCTCCCTGGTGATAGTGGTGAGGACTGAGGCTCCTTGATTGCTGGGCCAGGGCATGGTCATCACACACATCACTGGCCCTCTTCAAGATAAATCTGGAAAACTGCATGGGCAATGGAATACCCACACTGGGGTTCACTCCAATGACTATACTCAGTAGACACACTGGGGAGTATCGTCAGGTGGCATGATGCCCAGGTATTTCACTCCTGTCAAATGTGTGTGTGTGCACTAGTGTGTACAAAGGTATTTGTGAGTGTGTAAACATGTGGATGAAAGTAGTTTGAGGCCCATCTCACCCAGTCCAGCTACCATTGCCATACCTTACAAGTGCTGTTGATGTTATTCATTATATAGGTACCGTGGGACACTTTTAACCCTATAAGCTCTGTGGTGTATATGGTAACTGCATAACACAATAATATCAATAACTACATAGGTAGGGGCTCTAATCTGAGTCCTGGCAATTTTGTGTGTGTGCGTGTGTGTGTGTGTGTGTGTGTGTGTGTGTGTGTGTGTGTGTGTGTGTGTGTGTGTGTGTGTGTGTAGGTTACAGAACCTTGTGACCTCTCTCACCCAGTACATCTCCCATTGCCATACTTTGCAAGGCCTGGTGATGTTGCTCACCTTACATGTACCTTGGGACACTTTCCAATCCTGTAAGCTTTGTGGTGCATGTGATAAATGCAGACGATTGTATTAGCAATACATAGGTAATTAGGGGTTCTAATCTCAGTCCTGGCAAGTGTGTGTGTGTGCGTGCATGTGTGTGTGTGCGTGTGTGAGTGTGTGTGTGCGTGTGTGCGTGTGCGTGTGTGCGTCTGCGTGTGTGCGTGCGTGTGTGTGTGCGTGTGTGCGTGTGTGTGGGTGTGTGTGTGTGTGTATGTGTGAAAGAAGAGTATCTTGTGTTTGTGTAAGAACTACATCCATTGGATGGCCATGGTTTAGTATTTTATGCCATGGTACTCCCAATAGACAATCCTAGGTCCACTGTATGAGGTCCACTGTTCACATCAATCTTAGTGGTATCTGTAGATACTCTTCAGCCCTAGAAGCCCTGTGCAACAGTTTCAAACAGTATGGTACAGATAACTAGATTGGTAGGGTTGCTCTTGTCAGTACTGGCAAATGTGTGTGTGCATTGATGTGTATAATCAGTGGTCGTGAGTGTGTAGGCTTGTATGTAACACTATTATGAGTACTCTCACACCCAGTACACCCACTATTGCCATACATCCCATGGCATCAAAATGGCTGGTTGTAAAATTTGAGTGCATGACCTTAACATGCCTGGGGTACTGGTGAGCCACAACAGGGAAATCCCACACTTACCAGCTTCAGGCTGTTGCCCCACACGCAGACCAGAGGGACCTATATAGTTGTAGGGGAGAAGTAATGTCGTCAGATTCACCTATGACATTGGTACAAGATGAAAGCCACGTTTCTGTATAGGTACAGTACACAATATGATATTACATAATTTGCTGTCCTTCACCATAGATGTTTACTGATGTGCATTCATAAATTTCACTCACTAATCCATTTTGCACTGACATATGCACCTAGAGACTCTAGGGAAGTCAATTTCACTGCTACCTCATTGCATTGATGTGCACTTTGGCCTTACCTGCATGCTCCTTGCCTGTTGACTGGGTGCCACCCACCTCCACGACTGGAGTTTCACATTTTATGTTGTGTGAGGGCTACCCCAAGTTTGGCAAGGAGCTCTTCTGTTGCCATACATGGGGCCTGTGTGACTGGAAACCCACCGGTAGCAGTACAGCCTGTCGCTACAGCAGTGGCCCTTTGCTGGCAGGACATATCAGGTCAGCTGCTCTATGCCTGACTTGATCATATGTCTGTCCAAGGTGGCCCAAGATGTTCACTCTGACAAGATCATCCCACAGGGCAGTCCATTGATGCAGATGTTGCCGCCTATGGCCAAAATGAACAGCATAGTATGTTATCACAGTTTCTGTAATGGCTGCTGTCTCCACAGCAGTATATGTGTGTTGCCTCTGCATAGCACCTGGAAGACAAAAATAGGAAAACACATCAAAGTACCACAGACATTGCCCAAAATTCTTCACAGATCCAGCACATGAATATTGCCTATTGTTGGCCACCAGTTACAAACACATCATACCCCTGTACCTAGCAGTACTGTATGGATATGCATTGTACTCTTTGTCCTGATGTGTCATGTCCCCCCAATAAGGGCCAGTACATTGAAATAACCACCATTCATCATTGACGTTTGTGCAGAGAGACGACAGTGGCCATGTTCTTTGCAGATGGGTTGTCAATGGTGCTTAGTCTTTGCTTGCATACAGTGTGTAATGGAGCTGGAAGCATATGCCTGGGTTCATGCCAGATGCAGGCATGAATGTCACGAGGTACCAAGGGGACTTGCTTTTTTCAACTATGATTAGGCAGCTTGCACCTGATCCATGTTGATGAGAGGAGGGGTGCGTGTGCTGTGCATATCCACCTATACTGATGGTGAGCCAGGGGGGGGTGATGTTTGGCCTACATCTGTCTGCAGCAGGTTGCTGTAGCTATGGTGTATGTTTATGTGGTGTGGTTGACCCCATTACAGGGGGGGTTGAGTTGTTGCCTCTGAGACTGCAGACATATGTGAAGATGGCCTTGTAATTGCCCTTAGTGGATGTGTCCAATTTTTACTCATAGTTAGCCTTACAGTAATCCACCTGTGACCAAATATGCTTGTTCCAACAAAGGTTGCCATGCTGGCCAGTTATTGCATGATTCTACTTTGCCCTGTACAGCCAATATAGCATCCCATTATGTGCTTTGTGCATTGCTGCTGTCCAGCAAAGGGGATTACACTAATTTGGTGGAGACAGGTTTTATAAGTAAGGCATAGCTGAGGTCATACAGCTATGTGGGTGGTCATATATCTGTTTGTAGTAGGCATGGACACAAGGTCATAACACAGTTGGACACCTCTTCAGTTTCAACGTGATACCCATGCTTATTCTAGTACCCACGTCTGTGTCAGGGCAATGCAACAACCATTAGCTGTAGAAGTGTAACTCTATTGGATGCACAGAAACTAAGATTACACATGTGTACAACATGTACAGCCTGTTTACCTGATGTTTTTCATCCCATGTCAGTTGTTATGGGGCAGCCAGGTACACCTACCCATACATACATATACACAGGTTATACCTGCTATACATTTCTGTCCTATGTCAGTATGGGACACTGTAATTATACTCTTGCTGCCCAGTCATTCATGTCAACCTGTTAGGCGGGACAGCTGGAGGACACTGCACATACATGGTGGGCTATGGGCCACAGTTAGTGACACTTCCTTCATATTGCTGTGACACACATATGTCATTTGATAGTGCAGTAGCCTTTGCATTCAAAGACATACCCTGGAGGATGTCTGATGCTCATATGGCAGGCAGAGAGAAGAAAGGCTAGGTGTGTGCTAGTGAGGGTAGGAACTGTTAATGTTGTGAGTATGACTGGTATGGGGACAGATCTAGCTGATATGTTGGACAGAGGAAAGGTAGATATATTGTGTGTGCCAGAGACCAGATCGTAGGGGTGTACAGTTGTGTGTATTGAAGTCAGGTACAAATATTTCTATCATGGTGTGGATGGGAGGGGAAGTGGTGTTGGGGTTAACCTGAAGGAACATCATGCCAAGAGTGTTTGTGGAGGAGATAAGAGTGTCAGGTAGAATGATGTTTAGGAGGCTGGGAATTGATGGTGTAATGATGATAGTTATCAGTGCATATGCTCCGCTAATTGCATGTGTGATGGATGAGACAGATGTACTTTGATGTGGTTAGATGAAGTAGTGATGAGTGTACCCAAGGGTGAGAGAGTGGTGATTGGAGCAGATTTCAATGGGTATGTTGGTGAAGGGAACAGAGGGGATGCAGACATGATGGGTAGGGGATACATATTACATTGTTGAACCGTAACAAGTTTGAATGACATATTGTCGAACTTATATGTTCGAAATTTCAGAAGTTCGAACATTTCAATGGAGATTTCCATTCAGTGTGGAAATGAAAGATTTCCCTTTACTGCACTATAGTGCGATCTTGGATTTGGTATATTTAAAGAGTGGAGGGGGTGCAGAGGGGCTCCCCCCCTGCTTACAACCATCAGGTAGGTTTTTTTCTGCTTTATTTTTTTTGACATTTTCGAACTTTTGAAAGCTCAAAAGTATGGGTTCAACCATATGGCATTTGGACTTGTGAAAGTTCAACAACGTAATATGAACCCATGGGTAGGTATGGTATTAAGCAAAGGAATGGAGAAGGTGTGATGTTGGTGGAGCGTGCAACAGAGTTTGGACATGGATGTTGTGAGTAGGTAGTTTTACAAGATCAAGGGGCATAGGGTGACATACAAGAGTGGAGGAAGATGCACACAGGTGGATTACCCCGTATGCAGGTGGGGCTGTTTGACGGGGGATTGGTAACTGTGCAGTGGTGACAGGGGAAAGTGTAGTTAGACAGCGTGGAAGGTAGGTCTATAGGATGACGTTGGAGAAGAAGAAGAGGGGAGGAGTGTGAGGGCAGCACCACGGATCAAATGGTGGCTACTGAGAAAGGGTGATTGTGAGGTTGAGTTCAGGAAGGGGTTAAGACAGGCAGTGAGTGGCAGTGAAGACTTAGCAAATACCTGGGTAATTACATCCGAGCTAGTAAGGGTGATGAGTAGAATGGGGCTCGGTGTGACATCTGCACAGAGGAGGGAGGACGAGGAGACCTGGTGGTAACATGAGGAAGTACAGGGGAGTATACAGAGAAAGAGGTTGGCCAAGGAGAAGTGGGTTTGTCAGACAGATGAAGAAAGTAGACAGTTGTATAGGGATATGGGGTACATGGCAAAGTGAGTGGTGGCAAAGGCTGCGGATGGGGTATCTGAAGGGTTGTATGTAAGGTTGGACACCAAGGATGGGGAATAGGACCTGTACCAACTGGCTAGACAGAGGCACGTAGCTAGGAAGGATGTGCAGCAAATAAGGCTGATAAAGGATAATGGTGGAAATGTACTCACAAGCAAGGAGAGTGTGTAGAGCAGATGGAAACAGTACTTTGATGGACTGTTGAATTAAGAGAATGAGAGAGGGAGAAGGTTGGATGATGTGGGTATGGTGAATTAGGATGTGCAACAGATTTTCAAGGGGTAAGTAAGGATAGCTATGAAGAGGTTTAAGAATGGAAAGGCTATTGGTCCAGATGACATACCTATGGAAGCATGGAGGTATTTAGGACAAATGGCAGTGGTCTTTTTAACTGAATTGTTTGCTATAATCTTGGAAAGTGAGAGGATGCATGAGGAGTGGATAAAATGTGTTTGGGTACTGATTTTGAGGATAAGGGTGGTGTGCAGAGCTGTAGTAACTACAGAGGGATAACATTGATCAGTCTCAGCATGAGGTAATGGTGAAGGGTGGTGGAAGCTAGGATACGAAGGGAAGTGAGGATTACTGATCAGAAGTATGGTTTCATGCCAGGAAAGAGCAGTACAGATGTGATGTTTGCTCTGAGAGTGTTGATGGGGATATACAGAGAAGGTCGGAAGTAGCTGCTTTGTGTCTTTGTGGACTTAGAAACAGCATATGACAGGATGCCTAGAGAGGAATTGTGGTATTGTATGAGGTGGTCTAGAGTGGTGGAGGAATCTCTAAGAATGCTACAGGATATGTACAAGGCTGGTATGACAGTGGTGAGTTTTGCATTGGGAGTGACAGGTGTGTTTAAGGTGGAGGTGGGAGTACATTAGGGATCAGCTATGACCCCTTTCTTATTTGCAGTGGCAATAGACAAGTTGACAGACATGATCAGACAAGAGTCCCCCTAGACTGTGCTGATTGCAGATGACATTGTGGTCCATAGTGAGAGTGAGGTACAGGTTGAGGAGACCCTGCAGAGGTTGAAGTATGGTCTAGAGAGGGGTGGAAGATGGTCAGCAGGACTAAGATGGAATATATGTGTGTGAATCAGAGGAAGGATAGAGGAATGGTGAGGATCCAGGGAGTACAGTTTTCAAAGGTGGATAGGTGTAAATACTTGGGAAGAACAGTTCAGAGTAATGGCGAGTGTGGTGGAGAGGTGAAGACAAGAGTACGGGCAGGATGTGGTGGTGGAGAAGAGTGTCAGGTGTGATTTGTGACAGACAAGTGCCATTACGAGTGATAGGGAAGGTCTACAAGAGGTTATTGAGTCCAGCTATGTTATATGGGTTGGAGACATTGGCATTGAAAACAGAGGCACAAGTCAGAGCTAGATGTAGCAGAGTTCATGATGGTAAGATTTGCACTGAGTGTGGCCTAGCAGTGTCACAGTCCCTATCGTGCATCACATTACATGCTTAATTGTTTGACATAGGTGTGTTTTTGTTTTTGATTCAGCTGGTATAATCCATCAGTTTCAGTGTTTGTGTGTCTGTCTTTCTGTTTGTTTCTCTCTCTCTCTCAGACAGATGTAGGATATACATCTGTTTTGTATCGGCAGCAGCTTCCCTTTTGTAGGTACCACTCATGAGCAGCTCATGGCCTGTGCACCAGTTGGAGTCCCCTACTTGCTATTTGCATATAGAACAGCTGTGGTAGTTTTCCCATACCCAGTAGCATGGAGCACACTCCTATGACTGGGTACTTCATGTGGGCATTGCCCCTTTTCCTTGCCTGTGAGGAGGACTTCATGAACCTCTTACAACAAACATTGTGGAGACAGCTCAACAAACTGGGGGAGAATGTTCCAGACATAGGGACAGAATGTAAGTATTGCTGTTTTACAGTTGAAGTAATGCTAGTTTGACAGGGTTTGTGTGGATATGGCGGGTCTATATCATATAAGTGAATCACACAAACTGCGAACGCTCATAATATCGAACATACCGGACCACAAAGTGCTTTTTCTGAGATCATGGTACAGTGAAAAATGGGATATTTGCCCTTTCCTCACTGTAAGGGGATCTCGGAGTTGGAATATATATTTAGCGGGGGGGGGGGTGTGGAGGGCTGGAAGTTTGAGGTCCAGTACGTTCGATATAATAAGAGTTCACAATTTGTGAGATTTGGTCATATGATATAGACCCGATATGGCTGCTCTACGTGCATTTAAGTCTGATAGTGTTATATTTCTGACATAACTCTCAACTGTAGGGCTATCTACAGACTGGCCAGAGTTTTGACTCTTATATTTGGTGTGTTACACATTTTTTGGCCTTGAAAATTCAGTAGCATACTCTGAGGATTGCAGTCAGTAAATGTTAACATCCATGTGTGTTTCTGACTTCATATCCCTCAGAACAGATATATTACAACAACCCTGTTACACCAGCAACTTTCTCAGTTTATAACAGCAATATGTCAATAATGCCCTTGTGTTTGGGCCACTGCTCCACAAGTATGACAGTCTTTCACCACATGTCATGCTGTGAGAGATGGATAGGTATCATATATCATTATATGGTGACTTCATTCCTGATATCATCCCAGTCATCTGTCAGACTGCCAGACATGTTATGTGTAGGAGGCCTTATATATGAGGACAAGGTCTGGATGTTCTGTGTTGAGAGGGCTGTGTATTTCTGGCAATTGTTGACAGACTGTCAGGATTGTGTAGCAGTGTATTGGACATGTATTATTTGGCCTGTGTAGGGAGGGAGGTAGATGCAAGTGTTATGGGTCCTTTTCTATCTGAGTTTGCATGCTGCTCCAGTTTCTGGTGCTCTGTCAGCTGAGTATGTTTGTAGGGCAGACTGACACATGTCCCATACGACAGTCAAACATTAGACTACACTGTGAATTGGACCAGTATATATAGGGGTAGTGTATGAGTGGCAAACATGCTGATGATTTTGTTCACACAGTCCATATACTCTACTGTTCCTATGGCTTACCAGTATGTCAATTTGAATGTGGTGAGATTGGTTATGGGTATGCACTTTCACAATGGTGTCTGCTTGTCAGTGCTGTTACATCCCTGTATTGCCTGATATATTTGCAATTACATGTGTATTCCAGTATAGCAAACTTGGGTTGGTGTTGTGTCAATCTGCCTGTAGTTTAGACAGTGCTTGGTGACATGCATAGCAGCTCAGTGTAGTTTCCCTACTGTGATGTTATGTCCATATATACATCAGATGTACTGTTGCCTGGCCCCCATCCATGTTGTGTATTTCTGACACACCAATGGGATGATGTGAGGATTTATGTCAGTAGCTAGTGGGGAGTAATGTGGTTTTGGACTTGGTCTATTCTAGTCAATACATGTTACAACAGACAGAAGGGTGTTACTGCATCAACTGCGTCACCTTATCTAGTCCTTCTTTGATATCTATACATGTATTTATATAACACCATATATGTATATATTCTATACATGTTTTATGTGTATAGCTCCATTTATCTGATGTATATACTTTTTAATATTTATCTATCACCATACACATTTATATGTGTATATTTATATATATTAAACATGACTGATTCCACAGTGTTTGTTCCCTACTATTCTATACCTGTACTGAATGATATAGTTGAGAAACAGCATTTGCTCATACAGCTTAGATGGTGTAGTGGTACATTGCTGTCAATGTGATGTACAAGGTCCTGGGTTCAAGAGTTGGCAGGGTTGATTATTTTGTTGCTGGGAAGAAAAGTGGCTGATGGAGACAGGGTGAGTAAGGCAGTTTTAAGCAGGTGTAAGTGGGTTTACGTGGGTTTTCCCAATGGTAAGCAATGCCAACACATGGTTAAACAGGGAAAACCGCTTAATATGTGTAGGCATTACTCAAACTCGCTTACTGCCACTTACTGCTGCTTATTGCAGCTTACTCCTACTTACCCCTGTGCTAGTTTCTTTAAAAGAAAAGAAAAAAAGGGGTGATAGGAAAGTGGTGAAAAAAGGGGGCATGCAGAAGGAAAAACAATATGACAGATAGCTAGAGTTGTGCAGGATGGGTGTAGGGAAGGTCCATAGCTGTCCATTTCTGATACAGCAACAGCTGTGCATTTGTACAAATTTGGAGGTGAATTTGGACACTCAAACCCCTGAGAGAGGGGTGAGGACAACAGTGATGTGTTGTTAAGCCAAATAGACAAGATTACATGTGTCCAGTGGACACGTGTACAGAATGGACAGCTATGTATGGAGCAACATTTTTTTTGGGACTAGATTACCCTTTTTTTTTTTTTTTTAAGGTGAGAGTGGGATGTTGGGAAAGGATAGTGGGTACATTTGGGGAGATAAGTTGAGTAGGAAGACAGGCAAGTCAGATAACAGGGGCAGTATACAACACATGTGGGGGGAAACACCTTGGATGGGGAGGGTGGTTGGGAATCAGACGTACATGAGCCTCCATATGGTTATAGTGGGACTGTTGTCCCCACCCATGTGTAGTCACCACTGCACCTTCACGCCCCTGAAGGTGGATGTGCTGGGGGCTTCGCAGAAGGGGCAGGCTGACCCTCAAGATGCACCAGGTGACCCTCAAGCTGGCGCAACTGATCCCCTTACTCTGAATGGAGGATGCTGCCTGCCAGTCCCCAGACCTGACTGAAAGTGACGGTCTTCTCTCCACACCCGCTTCTGTGGGGGGGCACTAGCCCCATCCCCTGAGGCGATTCCACCCAAAGGTGGTGTAGGACCAACAGAAGAGAAAGGCTCATGTTGGGTCCCAGATGTGCTGGGGCCCAGTACCATGGCCAGATGAGGTGGGACAGATGGATCCACCGGGATCTGCCTTCCCAGATGTGCTATGGTGTTTCAGTTTAGAAAATATGGTGGTTAGTCAAGAACAACACTATTCAGGATTAGTTATAACAGCATGCGTGGGTGTTCCAATTGACACTGTAAAACAGGATTGAAACAGTTGCATAGCAAACAGAACACATGCATATATGGAACCACAGTAGGCATTATAACAGCATGCAAGTTGCATTGATAGCAAAAGGCCACCAATTATAGTATTTGAACAGGGAATATTAAAATTCAAACAGTTCAATATTTGAATAACAATAGGACACATGTCCCAACAGTAGGTTTGGAGATGAACATACCCATTTAATGTGTATGACATACTGGTGCAGATACGGTGGGGGGGGGGAGATAGAGGTCAATTAACAACTGTCTAGGCTTTAATTTTCAACAACTGTACAGATCATTTCTCTACTCATTACTCTCCATGGCTGACCTCACTGTATATCTACCTGTGGCCAGGGGATGGAAGTGGGATTGTTGTACACAGTGTATTAGTTAAGCCTTCTTACAGCTAATAGACACATTTCCTTACCTGGCAGACCTGTTGAAGAAATACGTGTTAACACTACTTGACTGTTTCTACACATATTCACATCTTCACAGTTTATATATGTGACACTGACAGGAGTGCCTGGCACTCATGCTTCGGGGGTGTGGTACTGACATACTCTACTGGGGTTTCTATCTGTCTCCCTGGTTATTATCAGCAGTGACTATTAGCCGTGACATTGTGATGCTTGAGGAACATGTATCAGAACAAAGTGCTTGGTGTGTGTACTTATATTGCTGTCATTTAGAGCCTTGGGGGTGGACAGAGGATATGTTGAACACAGATCGTGTTGGTAAAGCCTTCTTTCAGCTATTACAAACATTTCCTTACCTTATAGACCTGTGGGGGTAATTTATGTTACTACTACCTGACTGTTTATACAAACATTCACATATTCTTGTTTGACAATATGCATTTAGCGTACTAGCACTGCCAGGATTTGAACTATGCCTGTTTATGCAAAAAGGTACACCACCACTGTGTTTCATCACAATGACCTACTGACCCATGCTTGACTTTTTTCTCCTTAGTACTCTCTGGTTTGCACAATCGGACCTTGTAGTTCGACAAATACCCTAGGTAATGAATACTGTACTGCACTTTTCAGACAACAGATATGCATTAGGTTTTCAGTAATAGTTGCATGAAACAATTATTATCTATCAGAAACACATAACTATGTAGAACTTGTACACATTTATATTCCTACCACAACATGACAAAGTAAACACAACAGTCTGTGGGGGTATTTTTATTGAATGTTACAGAGACCTTTATGCACATGATCTCAGTCCTTTATTCATTGCACACAGTACACAGTTTAACCACTACTTATTGATAATCTACTACTTTCTATTTATTTATTTACCCTGGATAATGCAAGCTAGATATTTACTCACCAGCCTCCTGGCACAGCCTTAGCAGCCTGCTGGTATGTGTATCGATATTTGCAGCCCTCTCATCTGCAGCCGTACAGGAGATAAATAAACATTTATGCATACCTATTGATTACATACTCAGGCTGGACTTTACAGAACATTAATTGCTACTGATTCTTACACACATCAGGGACATTCTGTGCCTGTGCACCTTGGATCCACCAGTCCAAGAGATCTCTTTTCCTATGCTTCAGGTCAGTGTACTGGTGCCAGAACTGCTCACCAGTCCAAGGGATACCAGTTACACTGGTGAGGTCACGTGCGAGATGGTCCCAGGCCTCCGCTTTGCACTGGGAGCCCTGGTACTGGTACTGCAGGAGTCTCCCTTCATGGTCTTTTACAAGGAGTCCAACCATGACCCTGGACTCCTGAATGCCCCAGCACTGCAACTAAAAGTGCACAACTTCCCCAATGCCAATGATAGTGCCTGCAATGATCAACTACAACTGGTTATGGTATTCCCACTTGCAAGGTTTAAATACTGCTGATTTCCTGCCCTTTGCTGTATTTGGATGATTTTGAATATGCTGAGCTAAGCTAAGCGATGGGCAAACCCGCTTAGCACCGATAAGCATTGCTTAAAGGGGAAGTGCGAAAATCTGCTTAGCTACACTAATTCTTGCTAAGCATCCATATCTAAGCAATGTTTACACCAGCTAAGCATAGCTGAGCACAATTTAGCATTGTTCTATCAGGATTGTGGGGTTGATTCCTTCTTAATGACATCTTCTGATATGTATATGTTTCCCTTCCATAACATCCCCCTTTGTGCTTTCATTACATTATATTCTTTTGTGGCTATACTATGGGACACTTGTGTTTATATGGGGGTTTCACATCTGTACTACACTGATATCTCACATTTGGACCTGCTACACTAGCCTGGTTAACAAATATATATTATTCACTACCTATTTAGAATAAAAGATTGTTTTAGTGCTGTTTTCACATATAAAAAGTAATTTATTTATTTTATTAATTTTATTTTATTTTACTTTTGTTGACTGGGCTAGTCCAACTGGATATATGTCCATTATCAGCAGAGGCCCGGGGAGAAAAGCTCCACTAAAAGTTACTAGCAATATAGATACAGTACATTTTTAAGGCTAGGCAATAAAAGTTATTTAAATAATTGCTAAACATCATATAAGCAACAAAAGCTTTACAAGATAATGGTGAAAAACATATACAAGAGGTATAGACAAATACATACTATACTATAGAGAGCTTGGCAAACAAGGACAAGCTCAATAGTAACTTCTACGATAGTCTAAGCTAGTACCAAACTTTGTTAGCTGATAGCTAATACATTCAGAGGTTAATAGGAAGGAGTACAAAGCATAGCAGCAATGAGATAAGTTTAGAATAAGTATGAAGGAAGGTGGTGATTAATCTGGGTTGGTGCATGGACATAGCCAGTTATTTTTAAGGTATTCTTTGAGTTGCTTCTTGAAGAGTGGTATAGAGAAAAGAGATGAGAGTTCTCTTGGGAGCAGGTTCCAAAATTTCCCCATGGTGTTGGAGAACATAGAGTCCCCAGCCTTATTATAAGACTTGTGTATTGATGCTAGTAGTTTATTTGCTGTGTATAGGGTAGATATATTTATGTAGAGGGTAATCAGGCTAGTGAGTATTGGTGTGTTACTAGGATGATAGAGGATCTTGTGTGTGATAATAAGTTGGTAAAAGAGAAATTGATTATGGAGTTCCGGCCAACCCAGTTGTTTTAGATTGTGACAATGGTGGGTTCTAAATGGGGAACTTGTGGCAAATCTGGCAATGTTGTTGTAAGAGGTTGTAAGTTTGTTGAGGTTGCTTTTGGAAAGATTGGTATAAATGGGTGAGGCATAGAGGAGGGTAGAGATAAGATGGGTGTGGGCAATAGTAGTTCTAGCTATAGGAGTAAGGAAGGATTTAATCCTATAAAGGGAGCCTAGTTTTCTGTTCACTGATTTTATTGTGTTGTTGATGTGTGTGGTGGTGCTTTGGTAGCATTGTCGCCTCACAGTAAGACTCCTGTTCGATTCTCAGCTAAAGTGTCTTCTGTGTGAAGACATGCGTGAATGGGCGTACCTTCGTTCAAGGTTGTGCGTCAGGGCTGGCAACTCGGCACATAAAAATCTACTGCCAATCATTAGTGGACCGGAGTTCCACTGTGTCGACCCCTAACCGGGAAAAGCCGAAAGACACAACAACAACAACAAGTTATGTGTGTCAAAGGTCAGGTTATCAATTGTTACTCCTAATAGTTTGGTAGTTGGGTCAGGAGATATAGCAGTGCCATTACTGGGTAACACTGTGAAGTCTATTTGTGTGGACTTTTTTGTAGGTTTAAAGAGCAATAATTTGTTTTTTGGGAGGTTCAGGAGTAGGCAGTGCTGTAGGAACCAGTCTTCCACAATGTTCAGTACCTTTTGGGTGAGAGATTGGAGTTATGATAATGAAGTAACAGAGCATATTAATATTGAATCGTCTGCATATTGTATGCAGGTAGCGTGAGGAATCGTTAAGTTGAGGTCATTAATAAAATTTGAGAATAGGAGGGGGCCCAAAATAGAGCCCTGAAGGACACCTAGGGTAACAGGAAGATGTGTGGATAGTGCATTATCCCACAGCACAGCTTGTTGATGGTTCTCTAGGTAGGAATAGAACCATTTCAGTGCAAGTGTATCAAGAGAGAGGGATTTAAGTAGATCCATAAGAAGCTGATGCTCAACCATATCGAAAGCCTTTGAGAGGTCAATAAAAAGTGTGGAAGATAGTGTTATTACGATTTTTGTTGATGCAGTCAGAAAAGGATAAAAGGGCAGAGGTGGTACTGTGGAATGGACTAAATCCATGCTGACAGCTAGCTAGTAAGTTATTTTGGAGAAGGTGGTTGAGTAGTTGTCAGTGGATACATTTTTCCATTATTTTTGCTAGGGGAGAGAGTAAGTCTAATGGCCGAAAGTTAAAAAGTTCAGTGGAGTTACCACCTTTATGGACTCCATTGGGGCTCAAACTGTGAATGAGTGCATACGAACTGAAAGCTCTAACCACTATGCTATTTCACTTTGACTACTTTGGCTGTTTATTTTTATTTATCTCCTTCGGATGTTTAAGCTATGCTATATACAGCTGTGCAACATGCACACCCACTAAGCTACACTTAAACTTTAGTGGGGATGGGAAAAATTATTTGTTTTATGTTTATTAGTTTAGAGATGTGCACATAGCTAACAGTCATGTCTCTCCACCTCTTACAGCATACAATCTGGACAAAGGCTAACATAATGGGGGGGGGGGGGCAAAGAGGACAGATTTTAAATGTTGCTCTTACAAACTTAGGAGGTTGATGAATAGTAGAATGTGGAGTCTTACACTCATATGTTTGTCATTATTTAAAGACTTTGAGCCTCAGCTCTTTGCCAGGACAGTAGGGAGAACACACCTGACATATAGGGCACAAATCTGGACATTCTGCAGATATCTGTTGAGTTGGAGTATGCTAACTTTGTCCACAGACACTGCTTATGTTTTCAAAGTGACGTACAGCACTTCCTAGTGCAGGGGGTGTGTTTACTGTGTGAGCAATACTCAGACACGCCCCCTGCACTCATTCACAGATCGTGCCCATGCAGGTTATACAGCAGCGCACCTTCATGAATATGCAAGGCATGCTGCTGTGCTGCATGGGCCCAATCCGTTCCATGCAGGAATAGCACTATTCCTGCATGGAGATTAATGAATCCCAGAGTATGATATGGAAAGAAACAACCAAGTGGCAGAATTATGACCAATATCCAAGTTGAAAAGGAGAGCAATGGGAGTGGTAGAAATGACAGAGGAGGGTAGGACAGGGAACGTAAAATGCAATAAACTATTTAGAGGAAGGAGATGCTTCTGCAAATAAGTTAACAATATATATGAGTTCCCGGACCAAGGAGAAATGTAAATAGCAAGTAGCAGCAGTGACAATGAACAAAACAAAAGTAAGGCAGCTAGAGGACATAATTGCAACACAGGAGTGGGGAATGCATGGATGACAATTCAGTTGTATAATGATGGGACAAGTAGTACATGGAGCACTACAACCTAGGTGCAAGCAGCAAACATGCATTATGGTTACAACCTAGGTGCAAGCAGTAAGCATGCATTGCGGGTACAACCTAGATGCAAGCAGCAAGGATGCATTGTGGGTACAACCTAGGTGCAAGCAGCAAGCATGCATTGTGGATATAACCTAGGTGCAAGAAGCAAGCATGCATTGTGGATACAACCTAAGTGCAAGCAGCAAGCATGCATTGTGGGTGCAACCTAGGTGCAAACAGCAAACATGCACTGTGAGAAAGTCATCAATAATAGATAAAAAATGAAGGTAAATAAAAAACTGTAACCAATACAAAGACAAAAAAAGAATGCCAGGTAACAACACTGATGCACTCTGTAGGACGAGGGGAAGGTACAAAAGAACTGGTTAAATCAGGGTAAAGGTAGATGAACAACAATTAAGAATTTATTTATTTATTTCATTCGTTTTACTGTGAGAGTCTTGTTGAGTGCAATGTTCATTGTCAGTGGGGACTGGGGAAAAAGAAATAATAGGTGTGCAATATAACAAAGTTTAAACAAGCTCTAATGAAATGTGTACAAAAATTGTAAAACTTATTTAAATGGAATATAATGGAAATATCATACAAAAATATAAAGTATAGTAAGTTCTAAGAAGTGACATTGGTCCAAGTTACAGAACATTTCAGAAGCAGGAAATTATTACTACAAATGTAGAGAGAACCAACAATTTAAGAGCTAAAGTAATGTGATATCAGTTGAAGTAAGTTGATATGAGATCTCTGTGATATCTATATTTCTTAAGGAAGGACTGCAATAAACTGACTTCAGTAAGACATAAAAAGCCAATTTGGAATACCAGTTTAGTAAGTAAGAACAGGAAATCTTGAGCATTTGGTTATATTTTCCTTGGAGATTCAGAATGTTTGCTGATTCTAGTATGATTTAGATGTAGTCTGAGGTTGGTATTAAAAGTGAGGAGGTTATTTATTTGTTTGACGATGAAGGGAATGCTATTCCATAGTTTTGGCTATGCTTACTAAATATAAAGAGTCCCCATATTTGTTGTTGTATTTTTGGGGGGTTTCTGTTAGGCGTTTGTCCTTTTGGTTTTGTATTTGTTTACTGTATTGCTAATGTAGGGGTTGTTTGAGAGATGGTATAGTATATTATGTACCATTATGAGCTGTGTATATGATATCTGGTATGGTAGTTCATGCCAAGTCAGGCTGTGAAGAAAAGTCAAAGTAAAAAATGTCAAAGTAAACTTTATTGTTATTCAGAACTCACACAAGTGCAAAAACTGAATGAAATTGTGTATCTCCGGACTCAATGAGCAAACAACATATAGACTATTTTCACAGGCATTTTCACATGTAACACCTAGCTATTACATCACGGACATGCAGGTAGACAGACTAATATTGCACATAGATGGAAAATGGCACTTCTGTTTGTACTGGCAAATGGGTAGAGTTTATGAGTCTGGATGCAAATTTATGTATTTTACTATAGCACTGCTTAAGCTTGCTCATTAGTATAGTTTGATGATTAGTGCAAACTGTGGAATTTATACAACAGGCTTGAAAGTAGGAGGGATAGTTACCTTCCTGCTGGGGTCAGAGAGACATGGCCTGGCTTTGTAAAGTAGCCCTACTTTGAGATTTTTTTAGACAGTATCAATGTGCTGATAAAATTTGTTTGGCGTCTAGGCATCTATAATGGCATCCAGTAACTTGGTTTGGGTAACGTATTCTGTTTTTTTTTTTTTTTTTTTTATTAGATGAGACTATATTTAGAGCAGTACTAACTGGAGGTAGGCAGGGCAGGGCTAGCCACCCGGCAGTGTAAACCATGACTATCACTGGTGAAGCAATAACCCAACCCCATGCATTCAAAATGGGAAAAAAGGGGTTGAGGATAGATGGATGAATTGGTGGTAGGTTACTGGAGATAAATGTGATTAATTAATTTATTTGCTTTTTTTGTTTGCTTTTTTTAGGATTCAAGCATAGTTCAGATCATTCTAAAATCAGTCTTCGGTGACTGGAGTCTGAAGAGTGTTGGGGACTAGAGTTGAGCTGTCAGAATATTATATGATTTTTGTATGTTTGTCCTGTAAATATTATTTATGAATGCACTAACTAGGAGAAGTCCTAGTATTGATCCCTATAGCACTTCTGTTTGTACTGACAAGTGGGTAGATCAGGAGTCCTGTAATTTGACAGGTCATTTACAGTTGTTGAGGTAACTAGAAAAACATTCAATGGTGATACTGCATAGTCCTAGTTGTGAGAGCTTGTTGAGGATAAAGGGTTAAGCTACAGTATCAAATGCACTTGAGAAG
Source organism: Protopterus annectens (assembly GCF_019279795.1). Lineage (NCBI taxonomy): Eukaryota > Metazoa > Chordata > Ceratodontiformes > Protopteridae > Protopterus > Protopterus annectens. The sequence goes on along the minus strand of NC_056728.1, from coordinate 545,886,475 downwards.
TCTAAAAGTATGGTGGAGATAGGGTAACCCATATTTCTGTTTTGGCTCACTGTGTATAGAAAGTGTAGCAGGGAAGTTTCAGTGACATGATGGGACCAAAAGACATGTGAGTTGGAAAATTATTATTCTAGCAGAAAATGTAGGGTCTGATGATGGTTGCAATAGGGCAATAGTTTGAAAGGTCGGCGGAGTTACCTCCTTAAGTACTAGTATAATATAATAGGTTTTCCAGATTTTGGAGTGTCTAATTCTTGTAAGAATCTGCTGTTTAATAGAGATCAAACAATTAATTTCTTCTGCTCCCAATTTAAGATATTCTGCAGGAGAATTATCTGCTGTTAATGAGTAGGCTTTAATTTGCCTCTTTGTCTGCAACACTGCCAAAATCTGGAACTCACTACCAAGTCAAATAACTTCTTCCATCTCCATTATTCAGTTCAAAAAACTCCTAAAAACCCACTATGTAAACAACTGGCTTTGCTCATGCCATCTCCCAGGTTAATACACTCCAAGTGATTGTTGCATGGATTCTGTTAAGAACAAACAGTTTACCCTGAAATAATGTTAACTTGTTGATACTTAACTTACAGAACTAGTAACTCCCCTTACCAAACTTAACTCCCTTTACTAAACTTAACTTACAGAACTAATAACACCCTTTACTAAATCAGCACACATTACCTTACATCTTAACCAATAGTGTGCTTTAATGTATATTATATATGTCACTACTTGTCTACTTTTATGAATTGTTAATCTCTACTTTACTGTGTACTCTGGGATTCTACTAGTTTTTAAGGTTTTACCCTACCATTTTTGCTACTGTGCATAAGGCTGGGTTTCAGCCACTTTTTACACTGTTTTAACTTTGTTGAATAAAACAATTGATAAATCAATACCGGAGAACTTATTACAGGCTTACCGAAGGTTACCAAGGTGGAATTTTGTTGTTATTGTGTTTTTGATCCACCCGACCGCTCCGTGGTTGAATCTTACTTATGAATTGTTAATCTCTTCTTTACTGTGTATGCATACAATATTTCTAATATGTTTGCTTTATTTTTTTTCTCTCATGTACTGTAATTGCATTTTGGAGCTTTTCTTCCCAGGCCTCCACTGAAAATGGACCTGTGTCCAGTCGGACTGTCCCGATAAACAAATGTAAAATAAAATAAATTAAATTTGTTCAAGCATTTCTTTATTATAGTAATTGGGATTGGTCCAAATGAGAAATTATTTATCTAATTAGTATTTCAGTTTGAGGTGACAGGATGCATGTTTACATTATGTTGACAGATATGAGAGATAGCAGTTATAGAGTGGTCATTGAACCCGGAAGCTTTGGTTCTACTTAAGGGTGGGTTGATACCTGGCTTTATGATATTGTTTATAGCGGGCCAGAACAGTTTGAAATTATCTCAGTATGCTGCTTGTGTGTAATAGCTCTTTTGTCTAAAAGAACCTGATGTATGTTAAGATTTCTTCAGTGTTGATAATTTTGGTAGTTTTCTTTTTTTTTTTTTTTTTGTGGAATTTATTACAAGTACTCTCCCTTTGTTTTTCCATGTTAGCCATGGTGCAGTTATCACTTTGACTCACTTATACCACAGACATTCCTGTTTTAATTTTTAGCAGAAAAGTAGTATTAAAGTATGAGACATCATCTAGTGGAAGTATTTTTAGTAGAATCCAAATTGCAATGTTTAGTAGAATTCAAAGTCAATGAAAGTGTATTTGTTAAAGCTGGTAAGGATTGAGAGTTTATGTGATGACTGTTGGTGATGTTTATGAAGTCACTGATTACATAGGTTGGATAGTGGTTGCTAAGTGTATCAGGAAATATTCCATTCTCTTATTTTTTCCTGGTTAGTGGACCCTATAAAATCCAAAGTGCTAGTTTTGCCTGAGGTTTTATAATATCTTGTTGGACATGTGCTTACTTGGATTAGACCAAACAGATTGATATTTAAGTAGAATGTACAGGTGTCTTGATCAGACCAATCTATGCCGAGGTCAGAGAGACAAATGGTTTCCTACTTTACGTTGCTAGTTCTCCAGTTATAAATATTTTAATTATATTAATATTGTTTCTATTCAGAGGTATGTATACAGCTATTTTGTATATTGCCTTAGGTGAATTTAATTTAAGGTAGGTTATTAATACTTCTTATGAGTCAAGTTTTGGGGATTTGTTGTGGTGCATTACTGTTTCTGGGGTGCTAAGGAGTATGATTAGTGGTTCAGTCATTTCATATTATGTTAAATCTTGGTGGGAGTATTTCTTCATTTTTGAAGCAGGATTTTAACTATATTTGAGAGTCCTAGAATGTGGGGGTGATGGATTTGAAACAAGCCATGGAGTTCACAGTTAGTGTGTGTGTGGGGGGGGTGTGTGAACCAGGGCTAAAACGAATATGAAAAAGTCAGTAGAAATGGAATGACATGGACAGCATGAAAACAGTCAGCAAAGCCGAAATGAACAAGTAGTACAAGAGAAAAAGAACACGACAAACAAGAACAAGAAGGAGAAAAAGCAGGAGAAGATGATTATATAAGCAGGGAGAAATAAGACTAAAATGAGATAAAAACTCAAACAACACGGAAAAAGAGGACCAGGAGAAGGATAATGGAGGGCAAAGGTAATGATGACTGAAACACAACCAGTAGTGCAGGTTTATATAAATTAGAGCCAAAACATAGCAACAAGAAGCAATAGCAAAAAAAAAAAAAAACTAGAGGAGGTAGGTCCACTGGACATACAGTCCTTTTTCAGTGGGGTCCTGGAGCAATATCTAGTTAAGTGATCTACTCAAGGTAGACAAATCAGGGCTATGGGAATCAAACCCTGTGCTATAGGAACTACAGCTCACAACTTTAACCACTGTGATGTCTACCGGAACTGTGCCATCTGTCAGGATTAACCAAAGGAAAACTCAGAGGCAAAATACGAAGACCACACGGGGCAGCAACATATCCATCACAAAGCAGTCAAAAGAGTAAAGCCAAACAAACAATGAAGAGTCACAACAAGAGGAGAATACGATATGTACTGTGGAGAGCAGGTAGACAGAATTATGAAAGCAACAAAAATATGACAGGGAAAGAGGGGAGCATGAAAAAGATGGAAAACTACTATGAAAGATTATGGGAAAACAGCTAGACAGAAGGCAACAAAAGAATTCCATGCTTGATGCAGGAGCTACAAATATTCAAGGATGCAAGGAGAAAGCATGAAAACTGTCTTCTAATTCACAGAGATGAGAGGGAGGAGGAGGAGGTGAAGGTAATTCAAGGCAGCCATGGAAGAGAGCCTGGGAATTATGACATACAATGTATGAGAAATATCAAACTTCATCAAGTGTAGCAGAATGGTAAGCTATTACAACAGGAAAAAATAAATATAGGGAAATATGGGAGAGAAAGCTCAAAGATAGAACAATTAATTAAATTAGAGAAAAAAATTCCCCAAAGTAGTAGCTGATCTTATGGAGGGGCAGGGATAAATATCTCTTTCCATTATGCACAAGACTACAGATTGAAAAAAAATAAAGATGAGGAGAGGAAGGAGGGGCAATGTGGATAAGACAAACAGATGTTAGGAAAATGATGGGAAATTCTACCTATTGTCTGAAGAAGTTACAATGACAGGGATTCCATCTTGAAGCCTGCATTTTCCACAAAGTGATTCCAAGAGGGATGAGGGTTAAATGCCTTCCCTCCTATGGCAACACCTACTCAGAATTAGTTTCTCAATGGCAAGCAATTAACTTGGAGACCAGCTACAGATATATGAATCTATTGATAGATTTTTTTTAAATCAGAAGAGGACAAAATAGCCACTAGTATTAAACACAAACAAATGGAGCTGGAAAGTATGCTGCTTGATTACTCCTGTCTACAGAAACTAGAGATGCTACAATTTAACCACAATATATATGATAATAAGCTCAAAGAAGAGAAAGCAAAGAAAGTGAGTTGTGACTTTCAAGATTTTAAGAGTGGCCACATCTTTGAGTGGCCCAGAGATGATAGACAACCTATTGAAAGAGAGAAACCACGAACACAAAGGAAATGCAGTGTGGCCATGAATAATGTAGACTGTGTGGCAAATGCACTTGATGACGATGCATCTTCTGATAGTGCAGAGGAGAGAATGGATAGATTAGCCACTGAGGCTAATGGTGCAGCTCTACATGAAGCTGGCCTGAGCCATGTCTCTCAGACTTCGTCAATGTCGGACTATAATTCTAACATCTTGTTACAAGTAAGTACTAGACCAAAGAAGGAGCGGTCCACACATCCATCAACTGGCCTCTACCATTTTTTGTCAAACAACAGTTCCACCGGAACCCCAGAACGCAGAGCCAGGAAAGGAAACAGAAAAAAAACAATGTAGACTTAGTTTTCAATCTCACTCAATTAACATTATGTCCTGAACATATATCCTTGCTTTCCAAAGGTCTGAGTTTTATACCAGCACTATCATCTGGTTTGAATTAATTTGTTACAGACCTAAGGCTGTTTGGAAGAAATATCACAGTCAGGTCAGTTTTTGGATCAGGGAATGATCAACCCACTACTTGCTATAAAAAAAACAGTGCTTTTTCACACCTGTAAACCACCCTGCAATAGACTTATTTATACATCTTTGTGAAACTGTGTTAGCCAAGTCAAGAGGAAATGGCAACTTGCAAGAAGTTTTCTATAATATGACACGACAGGAACAGGATGCCCTCAAGGAGCTTAGAGAAAGGGAAGATCTGGTTATTAAATCAGCTGACAAAGGAGGAGGTATTGTGGTAATAGACTCTGAATGGTATACTAGGAAGATGAATCTGATGCTGTGTGATATGCAGATTACAAGAAATTAGATAGAAAAGAAGTTGACAGGATGATTAACAGCTTCAACAGTCACTTATATGAGTTACTCATGGAAAGATGGTTAAACAAAAATCTTTATGACTTTTTTAAAGTAATCCATCCTACCATACCAGCCATCAGAGGACTTCTCAAGATCCACAAGGACCCTATAGATCCCTGCTACAGCCCATAGTGGCAGGAAGAGGGTGGGTAACGGAACCTCTCTCGATGTACATTGAAAATGAGTTGAAAAAAGCCCTACCACAAGCCACCATGGTGCTCAAGGACACAGGTAGTTTCCTAATTGACCTAAGAAATAAGGTTAAGGATCTGAAGGATATGAGAGATTTACTATTGGTAACGATGGACTTCAAAAGTTTATTTACTGTTATTCCAAATCAATTTGGCATTGAAGCTATCCATCGCTTCCTTAGACATCTAGGTATCTCTACAGACCCCATATGCCCCCTGTTGGAGCTGGTGCTAGAAAATAACATCTTTGTGCATGGGCAGGAGATTTACCTACAGATATTGGGGGGGTTGCAATGGGTACCCCCTGTGCTAACAGTTATTCAAATCTAGTATTAGCCCAGTGGGAGAAAGAGAAGGTATTATGTGATTCCAATTCTTGGCATAAACACCTACTCTATTATGGATGTTTTGTAGATATTTTTATTTTATGGAAATAAATGCTAGCCAACTGATTTCTTTTACTGACTATCTGAACAATACCACAAATTTTCTTGTATTTAAAGCCGATTACTCCAAAGATGTTATTGATTTTCTTGATGTAAAGGTGATGTTGCTTCCAGAAACTGGCATACAGACCTGCCTCCATAGGAAGGACACCTGGAGAAACCACTACCTACATTGCCAGAGTATGCATCCCAACCATATTTTTAAAAATATCTTTGAAAATCAAGCCACAAGGGTCTCAAGTTTATGCACGTCAGCGGTTGACTTTGTTTCAGAATGTGACAACTTGCACCATAATTTACGTGCAAGAGGCTACAAAGAGTCGGAGCTGAAGTTGACCACTGACCTTAAGATTATGAAAAGCCTTAAGGGCCATCCCTACTACACTGAACAATTGACCATTCCATCCTCTGGTGAACATAAGAACAGTTATTCACAATTTAATTATCTTTTGACGTATAGTACTGATAATAAACAAGTGTGTGACACCATTAGAAAATATTGGTCTATATTGACTGCTGATGAGAGGATTAAAAATACTGTAGGAGACAAACCCAGGTTCTCATACAAGAACAAACAGAACATAAAAAGCCTCTTATATAATAAAGATGTGCATTGAAAATGAGTTGAAAAAAGCCCTACCACAAGCCACCATGGTGCTCAGCCTTAAGAAGCCTTGAGAAGCCTTAAGGGCCATCCTTACTACACTGAACAATTGACCATTCCATCCTCTGGTGTAATAAAGATGGCTTCGGTCACCAGACACCCTTGGGAAGAAAAGGCACTTTCAGATGCCATTGTTGTAAAGCTTGTCACATTGACAGCAACAACACATTTATTCACCCTATTTCTAATAGTACCTATGTTTTTGATGTATTTGCAAATTGTACTACTCAACATCTTGTTTATATGGCAACTTGCTTCTCATGTAGAGCTTTCTACATAGGAAAAACTGATCAGCACCTTAAGGATCAGACTCTACGTCATATGAGAGACACAAGGAATGCTGATTCAAACAATGCACGTGCTATGCACATTGTTCATAATGCAATACATGTGTTTAAATTTAAAGTCCTGGAATGTATTCAATCTAGCCTAAGAGAAGGTGATATAAAGAATCAGACAGAAATTAGAGAAATTAACTGGATTTTTAATTTAAGAGCATATTGTCCTCCAGGCTTAAACAGTGTAGTGCCATTAGGACCTATCTTAAAAGCAAGGAAGCTAAGGATTGGGCCCTGAGGAGGCTATGTAACTTAGAATGTTTATTTATCATGATGCAGTGTTTCTTACTTACTGTTGCTACAAAGCTTTCAGCAGCCGTATTTGCTGTCTCTGCTAATACCAATTGCCACACACACTTTCTGTTGCCAAGGCAATGAGCCACAAGAGGATAATTGGACTCAATGAGTCATATAGTAACCTATGACCACAAGGATACATGTCTAAGAAAACAATTGGTTAAAACTAAGAAGCTTATCCAGTAGGAAAGTTACCACTGAATGCTTCACTACTGGCTGTTGACTAATTTCTAGAACTGCAGTTGGCCGCTTTGCTTTCAATCAACATTAAGACTATGAATCTGCATTTGCATATGTGGTCCACCCCACATTTGTGATTGGGCATCTGGGTTGTAAATAGAATCTGTAGCAGGATTCACATATGATCTGAAGAAGGCTATATCAGCTGAAAGCGCTTATCGGACCGATTTTTATTCCTGCATTTTACAGTTTTACTCAATAAATTTGTGGTTTTAACAGTTGCAGCATGGTGTCGTGGTGGTCTGCCAAAGGTTTTCCTTGCAGTTTGTTTTGTTTCCATTGGCAGCTTTAGCAGTTGTAACAGTGTTTATTTTACTTATTTTACTATGGACTAAAAGATGCTGGTCAAATGGAAGACAGGTATGATATATAAGCTGAAGCAAATAAGGGGAGCTTCTTCCAGAATTGTTTTCTAGTGATTGGACAGTATGGGGGTAACCTAGAGAAGGAGATAACAAGACGCCATAAATATGACCATGGATGAGCAAGTGGGGAAGAGAGGAATTAAAAGAGAAATATACCACAGAAAGGTAAAATGATCTTTTGGAAGAAATACTAGTTAGATGCATAGAGAAAACTACATAAACCAAACCAAGAAACAGCAATTATTTTTAAGTAACAATGGAGACTTCAGCTGTCTTCTGGATTTCCCACTGCCCCCCCAAATAAAATAGACAAAAAGAGGAAGTGTTGGGAGATATTTCAGACCACACTGCAGTTCCAATATAGCAGAGAAGGGGAAGGCCAAATGTGAAATCAGAGTGCTAGAAGTGGGATGAGAGAAAAGGGGAAGGAGGGAAAAGACTGGAAGACTTGAAGAGTGGAGTATGAAGGATTACTTCTTAAAACTAAACAAGCAGAAAGAATTAAAATAATGAGTTGTGGGACCGCATAGAAAACACATTGAGGGACTGGCTGATAAAGTAGGCAGGAAAGTACCATAGGTGGCAATGGAGACACCTAGGTCAGTTAAATGAGGAACTGTGTGCTAATGAGGAAGAAAAGGACTGGAAAGGAGGAGCAAAAGCCCAAGTGTAAAACAAAGAGGTAATAAAGAATGGAAAAAAAGGAATATAATTGTCAATAATGGAAACTGGGATTTTCCAGAAAAAATAATTTTCATAGGGAAAAAGAGGAAAGGTGGAGAAAGTATTATGAAGGAAACTAAAGAAGAAGAAAAAAAGTATGAATAACTAACCAGAAGATGCACATGGGTGGACAGAAGATAAAAAGGAGATGGGAGAGAAAACAGCATGCTTTGTTATGGAAGTATAGACAGACAGGGTAGGGTTAGAATGTTCATTCATGGATATTGAATCGGGAAAGGATGGAGAACAAAGATAGATACACTGTATTAAAGTAAATAGATTATGAAAAGATGGAAGATGAAGAGCCTTGACTGGTTCTTGAAGAGTTTTACAAGGCAATTAACGAGGCAGCAGGAAGCTACTAAAAAGTGTTAAATAAATGTTTCCTTTGTCAAATAACTTTGGTTGGGTTAGGTTTACAATACTGATGGCTTTTCAGAGAAGACGCTTGATAATTTTGGCTTCATTGAACTGCATGTCATTTACCCATCATGCTCTGTACTAATTCAAAGGGCCATATCTTTATGTAATGATGTTTCATAACAAAATTCAATGACAGTTGGACAGGCTGTTTTATGAGTGCATGGCAAATCACTTAAATTAGTCAAAAGCCTTATATAATCCCCTTAAATTCTGATTTTCCAAAATCTTTACCTTAACATTAGTATAGACTCCATTAGCCATTAACAGCACCACTTGGGAAAAGAATACTAGAAATCCCACATACTGTAAATACAACCAATGAACACTACTGGAATAAATGAGGTACATGATGTTTAACTCAGAAACTCATAAAAATAAAGCTTTATGGTCTACTGTCATATGACGAACATGTTTAATCATGCAAACTGGATTTGCAGGCCCAGGTCTAAAGAAACCTGTTAAAAAAACGAGACTGTACTGTCAGACTCACAGTGGTATATGGGATGGGCTGGCAAAATCGGGAAGCTGGACATATCACAAAAAATAGAAAACTGATAGAAACAGGAAGGGATTTTTAAAAAAAAGTGTAGCACTGAAAAGTACCTCATGAGAATTCTTTACTTCATTTAATGCCATTAAGGATTCTGCAGGCTAATTTAGAAAAGGATATCGTACGTACAGCATATAAAAAAAATTACAGGTGTAGTTGTAGAAATATAATCATGCCAGTAAGACCAGTGCACTTTTTGGCTGATTGCAGTTTGAAGAAGACACATGCCCGACCTCGCATCTTTTGTTGCAATAAAATAACTGTACTACTGAACGCAGTTTGCTGTGTGGTGGAGCACGATTTGTGACAAGCAGCTAGCCCTTGGAATTAGTACAGAGCATGATGTTTTCAATTGCAGTGTTTTGTGTTAAATGTAGTTACATGGCTGTAGCAATGTATGGGTTACTTTAGCATGATTTGTAAATAATGTATCATATAAATGTAGATGAAGTGTGCTTCACTGATGAACTAACAGTGACTCATGATGTAACTGTTTTTGCATAGCAGACATACTATATGGACACAAAATTAATATATTAAATTTTCCGCAGACGGCAGATGCATATAAAATATCACATAGTATTTTGTCTTTTTTTCTCTGTCCCACCAGCAGCTTAGCACGACTTGCAAGATGCAAATGCATGCTGAGATGTGTTACCATACCTCTCAACTGTGCCTTATTTTGCAAAGTGTCACTGATTCTGCTTCTTGATTTTGCCCTATCCCTCATAAAAATAAAATTTTCTGGTAAATCCCTAAGGAATGCAGTCAGTTAATAATGCCAGACATTAGAATTTCATACATACTTTTGTTTAGAAAATGTATGTTGATACAAAACCTGTTGTTCTATTAACTTTTTAAGTGGATTACAGTAATAGTTAAAATTGTCCATTGTTTTGGTACTTGTCCTCTCATTATTTTGGGTTTATTCAGAATTCTTGAGCAAAGAAGTTGAGAAGTATGGGTGTTGCATATGTTACTTTATAAGTGTTACATTTAACAGTACATGCAGGGAGAGCTCTCTTGCACAGAGGAGCACAATCTGCAGCATATACAGACTCATGGTTAAACACAACATTTTGCTATGCATTTAACTGTGTTACTAAAAAGTACTTAGTGATGTGGTTTAGTGCAATCTTGTGCGTGTATATATGCATAGATAATCATTCTTAATGTAAATGTTTATGAGTTTACGCTTGTTATCCCATTCTCATAGCTGATAATCCATATGATTATTAACTGTAAAAAAATCCGATGCACAAATGAATTATAATAATGGTTTCCATTGTTTCAGGATAATTTCTTTAACAAAATAAATGCTGATAATCACTATGATTCTGATGTTTTTTCCAACTTACCTGTATGGATAAGAGTATCATGGAGTGCAGCTGTGCATTATTTGCTAAAGGCAGGCTTGTCATTGTTATCAGAGGAACGTGACTGTACTACGTTAAGGTGCACCACCACATGAGGGTCATGACTCAGTCATGTGTGATCTGTGGTAGGCAGATTCATGGTGAGTTCCACTCTACCTGGCGATGATTGCTGCTCTATTTAACTTATAAGTAAGGGTTTCTGGCTTATAGCTGCATGGTCTGTGGTTCAGTCCTGACTGAGGGTACTGTCTTGGTTAAGTGTGCATATTCTGCTGAGTGTTTTGTGAGTATTCTGATTTTTATACCATACAAGAGGGTTACACTTCATAATCTCGAATTACTGAAATCTCGAAATTCATTAACCCGAGACCATGAAGTCTTAAACCAGAATGCCGAAAGTGCATAAGAACAAATTCGAATATCTCAAATCCGCACTTATGGATTTCTGGTGCATCACGTGTAGTGTTATGGTGCCTGAAATTGCAGGTGAGTGAGTGTTTGTGTGTGTTTTTGTACGCTGTATGTGTGGGTAAGGGTAGGGAGGTGTAAGTGTGAGTGTTGGATTTGTTGGTGTTTGTGTATGCGTGATGTGTATTTGTGTGCGAGTGGTGGATGGCGTTGTGTGAGTTTTTTTTTTCATGTTATGTGTGACCACGGAGTTGGCATATATAAGTGGGAGGGGGGTGCAGCCCCCCACATGGGTGCAGGGGGGCTTGACCCCCTGCTTATCTGTAGTGTAGGGTTGTCTTTGTGTGCTGTGGGTGGAAAGGTGTATTTGTTATGTGGTGTATGGTGTATGTATATTTGTGATTGTGTGATTCGGGATTGTGGTTTTTGGTTTTGTGAATGGTTCGACTTTATAGTCTTGGGCTACTGAAATTCGGGATTTCAGTAATTCGAGATTATGAAGTTAAACCTACAAGAGACATGACTGCAGATGCAATGAACTCTCTGACTACAATGCATTTACTCTTTTCCTTGTATACTGGATTGTGGTTGAAATGGGTCTGTAAAGGCCCACCTCACTTACCTGGTTAAAAAGTAATCAAGATTAGAAGAGTAAAGTGGAAAATTAATGTTTGTTGAAATTAACAGAGACAGAGTAATAATAAATTAAGTACGTTGACAAGTGTTAAACAATACACCTTGTAGACTGTCTCAGATAACGATTTTTAAAACTCACACATTTATAAATCACATTAGAAAGATAACCCTCACCACACACACACACACACACGCACACACACGCACACACACACACACACACACACACACACACACACACACACACACACACACACACACACGCACACAAACACACACACACACACACACACACACACCACACACCACACATGCATATACTGATGATTACTATACATGACTCCTAATGTACAGTCAAAAAATTCCTCAATTTTGTAAACACAAACACCATGGATCACACAGTCCACATGTCCACTAGTGGTGCAAAAATACTGGACTTGGTCCTTTGCAAACATCTAGTAAGGTCAGACAATAAAGCTGTTTCCTTTGAAATAAACATAAAACCCATGACTCAGTTAGCCCCATAGGAGTTAGGAAGTATTCTAAGGCAACCTTCCTATTAAGTGATAACCTGGCAAAATGTCAAGCCTCACAAATACAAATCCTGAGAACACAACTGGCTATGAGGAATTGTTCACAGAAGTTCTGTGCTATCTTGTTAATAGAAGCACTGTAACAGCTGTGCCCACCAGAAGTAAGCTAAGAACAGATTCAAAAAAACAAACCACCCTGGTAGAATCCTAGCATTAATAGGTTGTACAATAAAAGAAATTAAATCATTGCAAAAGTTAGGGAAAGCAATACTCAGCAGGATTAAAACTTCCTTCATCAATCTTAACAAAATACTCAGAGGGCAAATCAAGTCTTCCCAAGCCATGTTTAAGGTAAGAATATCCCCTTAGGCCAAGGATAACCATAAGGCTTTCTTTTTCTATGTCTGCAGTCTCAAATGAAGTGCACAACAATGTGCAGAGCTTTTAGTAAATGAAGCCACCTACACAGAGATGGAAAATATAGCAAATCTACTTGCTAAATCATTCATCCCCAGTTTTAACCCCCCTCAACTCTCAGCCATCCATCAAGAAATACCACCAAACATAACTACCCCAACTATCACTAGGGAGGAAGTCCTAAATGCACTCTCCAAGCCAAAAACACCACATCAATGGGCCCCAATAATATCCTAGGATGCCTCCTAACACAAACTTTAAGGACCACTGGAGTCACTTTGTGACCATAGTCTCCAATCATGCTTGGGTCAGCTATGTATGCCCAAAACTACAGACCTATAGGTTTTACTAGTCTCATGTGCAAACCAATAGAAAGAATTATCATGGAAATGATAAAAAAAAAAATGACATAGGAAACCTTCAGATACTGTACTCAACCCACTTCAGTTTCATTTAGGGAAGAGTCAACTCTCCCTTAAACCCTATTCTAACTTGTCCACTACTTTATCTTCTTATTTTCCTATTAAATATGTTATTACCATTATAACTCCTGTGCTGAATTTCTGTAAACATTTAGTAATCTGATATCTGCTTGCAAAAAGCTTTCTTTTTAACTACATGCCCAGGCATTAGGCCTGAGTTTGCTAGTAGCTTATGATTGTGTTGTCGTACAATTTTAATTTTGTATTATACCTGTGTAAATTTTGTTATTTGATTTTGGAGCTTTTCTCCCTGGGCCTCTGCTGAAAATGCGCTTTTTACCCAGTCAGACTTTCATGGTAAACAAATGTCAATCAGTCAGTCAATCAATAAATAAATAAATAAATCATGCCTACTCAACCTGGCAGACTTCTTTGTAAAGGTCACCAAGGCAATAGATGAATGCATGATGGTGCTTTCTGCCTACCCAGGCCTGACTAAGGTATCTGGTACAATACCTCACTCAGTCAGTGTAAACAAACTCATGAAATTAGGCATTAACTCCTATGTTACATGCTGGTAGTCAGCTGTCTCTCCAGTAGGACCAAAGAAATGAGGATAGGGGAGTACACCTCCACAAAGAGACCAGTCACTAGCAAAGTCCCTCAGGGTTTTGTAATGAGTCCTCTCCATTTTGGCATCTATTTCTCAGAAATCGATGCTAGCATAAAGGGCTTCTGACAGGCCAGGTTTCCTGATTGCAAACTTGGAGCAGTCATAGACCCCCCCCACCCCCCAGACACTAATATCCTCCAGGAAGGGCTAAAATAACTGGTGCCAGAATCATGGTTTAAACTCAATGTTAAGCAATTTATAATAGTACCACTTAGAAAGTCAGCTGCTATGGGAAACTACCTGACTGACATTTCACCTCTAAGAATAAACACAGTAGTCATGGATTTGAGGACATATGCAGACACTAACCTGGGTTTTAAACAATGATTCTAAGGCAGTAAAGAAATCATTCAATATTGCTCAATTTATAAACAATGGTATGGCATCCAGGTCCAAGGAAATCATTGTTCCATTGTATTCCTCCCTCATCAAACCCATTTTTTGAGTACAATGTCCTCTTCAGTATGTACTTGAACAGGCACATGCAACAACTGTGATATTTTTTATTTATTTTATTTAACATTTGTTTATCGGGAAAGTATGACTGGGACAGAGCCCATTTTCAGTGGGGGCCCAGGGATAAACTCTCCAGATACATGTCTTTGGAATGTGGGAGGAAACCAGAGCACCTGGAAGAAACCCACATGAATGCAGGGAGGGCATGAAGACTCCACATAAAAGGCAGCCCAGCATCAAACCGCAGAACCTCTTGCTGTGAGATGACAACATTAACTGCTGCATCACTGTGCTGTCATAACATCTACTGAGGTTCCTCACAAAAGGAATACAGGGCATAAACAACCTATCCTATGAGGCTCACCTCAAAGCCTTATACCTATACTCTGTCTCCTACAGATTGTTAAGGGGAGATCTGTGCCTGGAATACAAAGCAACTTTGGATCCCACTGTGATGGATCTTTTGCATATCTGTAAAACAAATAACATCAGTGGTAACTGGTCCAGGAATTTGAAACTTGCACGCAACATACATAGGATGTGTTGGAAGGACAAGTAAGTGCCTAAAAGAATACCCCTTCTCTGGGACAGGTTTTCCATTCAAGTGAAGCAGAGCTCTTTCTAACCATATTCAAAGGCAGACTGGACCAGTGAATGAGAAATCAGACATTCACTCTGGTCAGGTACTTATGTCTGTAATGCTCAGAGGCAGCCTGTAAATACTTTACCAACCATGTTCTAGTTTACATAAAAATATTAAAATATAACTTTAAAAATAGCCTCTAGGGCAGCAAAAAAAAAAAAGCTTTCTGTTTTGGTTGTTAGCTTAGTATATACTTATAAACCTATATTTCATATCTACTACTACATATTACCATATACAGAAAAGAGATCTAAAGCTGTCATGAGCCATAGGCAACCAGGTCAAATAACTCAAAATCTTTAGGGTATCACAAATCTGAAGGTCAGTTTAGCTGAGGAATTAAAAGGCCAGGAAGGAAAAGCATTGATAATTTCAGCTATGCACAACAGAAAGCATATTGCAAAAAACAGGGTTTAAAAAGGCAATGACTATACCTGAATCTCTTCTGGTTGCAGTAGACAATCCAGTCATCCTCTGCAAGTATTCCATATTGATGAGGTTTGTAAGGCATATAAGAAATCTACCTTTATTAATAATGATTTGCATACCCATTACATGTCAAGCATAATGTTATCAGGTCACAACTGACAAGGACAACATGCCTAAAATTTAAATATAATGATTTTTTAAAGAAATGCATAATTTACATATGAAGTTTTCAGATGAAAGTTGCAATTAATCCTTTTTAAGGCTGAACCACAGATATACACCTATATTATTAAACTGAGAAAATCAGTTCTATAATGAAGAGCTTTTGGAAGTTAATAATATCATCTGCATGGTGCTTGCATATTCTGGCAGAATTAATCACACTATATTTAATAATTGGAAGGTAGTGATGGATAATACAGATTTATTGTAGTGACTACGTACTAAACAAATGTTTACGCTTATAAAGAGAACCATCATCAAGTCCATGCTTGAATGTGGGAAAGATGCTGTTGTTATTTCCGTTTCTATAATAAAGGTTGGTGAAAAACATTGCAGACATATTTTAGAACATCCTTTTGTTAGTGTCACACATTTAGATTACATTTTTACCAATCAAGGAACACTACAATTATGATACCAGTTTTGGGGTATATTCTTCCTTATGCTCTGGTTGTGATTTTTTTTTAAATAGGCAAAGCCAACATAATGTTGAAAAAGAAAATTTATAAGTACTATTTCTCCTTAAAACATAACTAAAGCATCCATTGACCAAGCACAGTCAAGAATGTCTTACATATGAAAAGTTTTATTTACTATCTTAGATAGGGTAGTTTTTACTTTTAGAGGATGAAACTACGAGTCTTTATTTGAGGAGTT
This sequence comes from Protopterus annectens, assembly GCF_019279795.1. NCBI lineage: Eukaryota > Metazoa > Chordata > Ceratodontiformes > Protopteridae > Protopterus > Protopterus annectens. The sequence goes on along the minus strand of NC_056728.1, from coordinate 545,870,445 downwards.
TGAACTAAAATGCAACAGATTTAAATGTCACTGAATCACCTGGAAAAAAAGTTACTCTGAGCATTTTCAGTGCATTAAAATTAAGTCAGTTAAGATAAATAGTGAAAAGCAATGTTTGCTATGTTTGCATTTTAATGTTTTAATTACTAATGTGAATGGACAACTGATGTAAATGTGTTAGGTCATGTGACTGACATGTAGACAGTATTTTATGTAGTTCAAGTTTTGATGATGTCTCTGTTTTCTAATATTGTGAAATTAAAGCACTATACTTTTTTTCTAATAAATGCAGTGTGATTTTTTTGTATTTTTATTTTGTCAAGTGGTGACTTTATTTTTGGTTGTTCAGGTTTTGGAATTCAGTTGTTCCAATAATCAGAGAGGAATGTAGTAATTTTTTCTGCAACTTTCATTTTTTGATGTCTTTCAATTGTACCACTTCATCTATGACTGTACCATGTGCATCCTGTAATAGTTAAACATTCTTGAGGGTCCACAGACAGACTCACTGGACTGGATAAAATTCACCTGTACCAGAGAACACAGCTCATGTCATAGCTAAGAACAGCGTATACTAGATATGCACTAGCTAAGGCAAGTTAAAGATTACAGCTTCTTTGATTTACTTGAACAAAACTGATCACATTCTCAGTGTTCATGGAGCAGGCAATTAGTGTTAGCTGGATGTACACCAAAGTTTCCTACTGTCCTCATATTTAGCAATAAATTGATAAGCCTCATAGAACAGTCATTTGTGGTTTGCTATAAGAGGACACATCCTTCAATAATATATAAGGTGACCTGCTGAGGCATGATGTAGAAGATATTGTTCTTGACTTGTAGATTTTACAACAATGTCTCATTCAGAATTTCTGGCTTTAAGACAGTGGGTAATTCTTAATTTTTTACTTGTGAAGTTTGCTTGATTGGGAATATAAGTTTTTTAGTCATTATACACGTCTGCAACATCTAATGGAAATAGATTTTACATGCATCTACTTAAAAATAAATGTGTCACCCCAGTTAAGTACCTCATTCTGTTTGTCGACCTATGTGTTGTGCTTCATATTTTGGTCTCCTCCTGACCGGATTACCTCTGTGCAATAAACCTATGGCCAGTTGACTACAAACTGGACTAACTTCAGCTTGTTTAGGATTCTGCAGCCCATTTAGTAATGAGGGCATTCTTATTTGCCTATATTTTTTGGGCCTGCATACAGTTATAATTGCGATAATCAACTTGAACTTGAGTTTCTAATAGACCCCTTTTATCAGCTGTAATTGTTATGACTTATGAAAGGAAGTATTTGTAGTGAGATAGCATTTTTTTGTCATTGTTCAACCTAAAACCATTGCTAGTCTTAAAGACTATAATCTGTGTTTTGAGAAAAAAAGTTTAATAAGCAAACCACTGCCAAAGAATCAGAAACACTACATTTTTATATGTTGCTAAAGTGAATATTTCATCAGTGTACGCTACTCAAATACATTTCTTCTTTCTCTAAGTTAAAACTTTGATAGCTAACTACAGACTACAATGCAGTGAAGTATGTATGTTTCACTAGTGCCTTGGTAGACCTTGGTCTCTTTGATGCTATTCTAAATCCTCTATAAGGTGTAAATAGCCAGAGCATGTAAGATACCAACAGCCCGCACGTGTGCTTTTATCCCTTCACCACAACTACTCATTTAGTTGGCTGTAATGTAGCTATGCAGCTGCCAAGGTAACACAGGAAAAGAAAGGAAAGGAAAGGAAGGGAAGGGGAATGGAAAGGAAAGGGAAGGGAAAGGAAGGGAAGGGAAAGAAAAGAAAGGGAAGGGAAAGGAAAGAAAGGGAAGGGAAGGGAAAGGAAGGGAAGGGAAAGGAAGGGAAGGGAAGGGAAAGGAAGGGAAGGGAAAGGAAAGAAAGGGAAGGGAAGGGAAGGGAAGGGAAGGGAAAGAAACGGAAGGGAAGGAAAAGAAAAGGAAGGGAAAGGAAAGAAAGGGAAGGGAAGGGAAAGGAAGGGAAAGGAAAGGAATTTGTGACTCATGTTTAGCATACACAAATGTAAAGTTGTGACTTTTTGAACTGAGATACTGAACAAGCAAATACAATGAAACCTTGGTGCATCCTGGTACATACTAAACTATTTAACTGCACATTAACCATTATTAAAAAGAAAAGTTTAGCACAAGCAATCTTATTATTGAAAATTATTTTACCCAAGGGTATCTGCCTTTTGAATACATTGCAGTTACAGATCCCACTTCATCTAGTAACCCTTAAAATTGTGGTGAATGACACTGACTGTGGTCAAGAAGAGTAATTTGACTTTAGTCAGCACATAGTCCTTATACTCACAGTCGTATATTGTCTTTTATCAGAATATTGACTGGAATATAGACATTATTTATACAGTGATGCTGACAGTGTATAAGGTACAAGCTCCTGTGTTACCTGCACAGTTTATTACAGCAAAGCATCTTCAGATAAGTTCACATGCTACTGTTAGACAAATAAAGCAAGATGTATCTGCTAAACACAGGCAAAAAAGTTTAGCAGCTGTAATGAAGATTACATGAAAGTGTTTTAATGGAATGCATTTGGAAAGGTTAATTTCTGTGTGGGACAAATGTATGACTAGAGAGGGTTTGCAGCCGAATAAAATGTTCAAAATATGAGTATATATGAATTTTACAGCCCAATATCTAGATAAGCTAGCATGGTCTACTTGTGCTAAAGTTAAACATTGATGAGAGGTATTATTCTTTCAGAAAGTAAAGCCATAAAAGTTAATAAGTGGAGTCTCAACAAAGGAAGCTGAACCTGCTGTATGTTCTGCAAAACCTTTTTAAACTCCAAGACCTTACACAGCAACCTTTCTTATCAATTGAAACATGGCTAAATAAGTCACAACTACTGCTAAACCATAAACAAACAAATAAATTACTGCTGTTTACACCAAGACACAGCTCTACAAAAATAACAGTGTTCACTATTACCTGTGCCAGCAATACCTTGACAAAATAAGTAAACTATACAAAATAATCGGTTGCTGTTATTGACGATCAGTTGATATTCGGCCACCATTATCACAAGTAGTTAAAAAAAACATATCAAATACTAGGTACATTAGACAAAACCTGCCTCCCTGACACAGCCAGAAGATGCACAGCCTTTTATTACCATCTCTTCCTGATGCTGCCCCAAGTTTCACTAACCGTCAAGTCTCACAACTGTCCAAATTTCTGCAGTTATAAGGATGTAGCAAAATTTGCAGTAATATATAACAATAGAACACCACTGTGTAGCTCTCAAAAATGAAACTTGTTAGAACTACCACATCACCTAACACAATACACAGACTTATCTATAAGCCAGAAAATTACCCAACCAATAGCAACTTAATACACCACTCCCCCAAAAGAATTTTACACTCTCCCAAAAAAATCACTAATCACCACAGCCAAATCATCTAATACTGCAGGTGATTTTCTATATTCAAATAGTGTAGCTAATCAATAGAATCACACCCCACTACCACTGTAATCCATTCAGAACATAAACTCATTTAAGACACAACTAAAACTTCGCCTACAGTACCTAATTATTGGATCTGCTCCTGCATATCTCTAAGATAAATGACACTGATATCTTCAGCCTGCCTTATCATTAAACCATTTGTCTTCATTTAGAATCCTATGCCCCATACCAAGTCTTCATCAATACCTGAACAGTTTGATAATCAACACCCAGCCATAAACATACTTCTGTAACTGTTCACCCCACCACTATATTTCTAATATCAACCTTATGAAAGCCTTACATATAATCTACAAACCTACTTGATATCATCACATCTAACTACAATAACACTTTCTGCCCTATCAAATGACTTCCCTCACCTCCATTTCTTTGAATTTCTTAACTCTGATCACATGAT
>NC_056728.1:545716522-545864022 GCF_019279795.1 Protopterus annectens | reverse complement strand
TGTTTTTTTTGTTTGTTGCATTGTCATAAGGATGGTGTATGTGTTGTGTGGTGTATGGTGTGTTTACATTCGCAATTTTGAATTTCATGCTTTTGGGGTTTTGGTATTTAGAAAATTCTGCTTTATAGTTTTGAGATACTGAAGTTCAATATTTCAGTATTTTGAGATTATAAAGTGGAACTAGAGATATATATAAAACTGTATGCACACATATGCATTGTTTTAAGCACATACTGTGTATATCTATGTGTGTGTGTGTGTGTGTGTATATATATATATATATATATATATATATATATATATATATACACACACACACATATATATATATATATATATATATATATATATATATATGTATGTATGTATATGTATAAAATGTGTATATATACGTGTATGCATGTCCATAAACTCACACATAGTCATGGACGTATACACACACACTCACACACATAAACAATATATATATGGTCTACATGCAGTCAGTTAAATGAATAGCTGGTCAAGTGTGAAACCCTGTCTTTGGACTTATCAAACACAGAGTGTATTATAAAATACCAGTTGTTTTGTGTAGAAGGACACAGTATTCATGGATCAAGACGTTAGCATTTCCATGTAGTTCTGTGATCCCTGAGATAATGTGGATCAAGCACTTTGACAGATGCTTGTTTATGCTATACCTAAACTGATAATGAAACGGTGGTAGTAGTCTTCAGTTCTAAAATGTTCTTTGATTATATCTATTATAAATTGTTACAATGGTATCTGAATATAAACCACTGCAAATCAATTTCAACAATTCACCTTTTAGAGCACCAGCATGATTTATACAAATGCTGTTCACCTTGCAGAAATATAATTAAGTTCAGTATAAAGCTATGAACTAATTCATATAGCTGATACAGAAAGCAAAGCTTACTTTTAAGAAAATAAGGAAGGGGGCGTGGCCAAGATGTCAGAGTGAGAACAACAGCTTCTTGATGCTCTGCCTATAAATTTTATTTCTGACAGGATTTTATTGGAAATTTTCTAAATTCACTGGAAAATCCACCTTATAAATACTCTTTCTACCACTGTGGATTAGCAGCTGGGAAAAAATTTGAATTTTCAGTGATTTTTTTCTCACAAATTACCTGCCAGAACTTCAACAACTGTATACAGCCTGCTGCAGTCATGAGCCATTCAAAATCCTCAGCTCAAGACAGCTTAATGAAAAAAGATTTACAGACTATAATTACAAGTATACAAGTCCACTCTACAAAAATGGACAATTTAGAAAACATCATGGAAAAAATGAAGAAAGAAAGTAAGAAGCAAATCGAAGACTTAAAGGAGATTATTTCAAAACATTCTGATCAAATAACAAGCTTGGAGGAATCTGTAAATGAAATAGATGGAAGACAGATGGAGAATGACAGCCAAATACATTTTCTATTGAAACAAAATAACACATTAATAGAGAAAACGGAAGACCTAGAGTCAAGATCAAGGAGAAATAATATCAGAATTTATGGAGTCTCTGAAAAGTCAGAAGGAAATAATATGATTCTGTTATTAAATAATTGGCTGCCTAAAGTAATGAATCTTCCTGAGCCTCTATCTTATGTAATTGAGAGGGTACATAGGTCACTGTCAAACCCTTCTGTATCAAGTAATTCATCTTCAGCAAGATCTATCATAGTTAAGTTCTTGTCAACACAGGATAAAGATCTAGTGTTAAGAACTGCCTGGACAGGAAATCCTATTCAAGACAATGGGAGAATTATTAGATTTGATAATGCTTATACATCTGTAACCATAGCAAAAAGAAAAGTGTGTGTTCTTCTCATTAAAGACCTCAAAAAAGTTATAAAAGCCCAGTTACTTTTTCCAGCCAGAATAAAAATCACTCTTCCTGATGGTCAAAACAAATTTAATATTTAAGAAGCAATGGACTTTGTCAAAAAACACAACTTACTAGACAAATTAGAAGATATGGATCTGTCCCTACCAAGCCTAAAGAGACAAGTTAATAATGGCAAGGCAATAATAAAGGACAAAATCACAAAAAAACTTAAAGGGAAATAAAATATAAAATCTCCGACTTCCAGTGGTCATAGTCCCTTAAAAACAAGGTCAACACAAAAACTATGAGGTAAAGTCTTATAATTTACATGTGTAAATGTATGTGCCTGCTTCTTCTTTCTTCCCCCCACCCTAATTGTTCCTGTTACTAAGTAACCTTATTTGTCTTCTTTGTCCTTTTTCCAGTCATTTTGTTAGGTTCTCATCACTTATATATCTAATAGTATGATTCAATAAGATGGTGTGGTTTCATGGGTGCACTGAACTTGTTGGATGTGAAGGACTGTGAAATATAGTTTATTGTATTTAACAAGGTGTATGGTATAAATAACAAATCATATATAAATACCTTTCTTAAATGTAATCTATATTATAGACATAAAGCTCTGAATTGGTAAAATATAGAACTGCTGTCAGATTTGTGGTGGGAGGGAGACTAAGGGCTTGGGCATATATTGTTGGAGATACTCTCGTAAATGTTGTCACAGCTGCAATGAATCATTATGTTTTTCTTCTCATTTCTTTAAAATAAAGTATAGTGCCAGTCATCTGGGATGGGTAGAGTTTTTCTAGACATATACTGTTGATGATTTATAGTGTTGATGGTGTTTTTCTTTCAAAAAAAAAAAATCAGTATTGACCTGCTTATTCTTTTTTTTTTCACATGGAATGACTTCTACTTTAACAATGCACGAGCGTATCAAAGCAAGAATAGCTTTAGAAAACTTTCACATACCTCGAGAATACAGTTGATTCTAGGGCTAGGAAAAGCTTCATAAGAACCAGGGCTCGAGCATTTTAAATACTGTCAGTTCTTCAGGTTAGCGCAAGACAGTGGGAACTTGTATATGCGATGCATTTGACCTTTGAACTTGCATCGCACACCAAGAATCATCTGCGGCAAAAGAAAATGGTGGAATGCGGCAGTTATACAGTCGTGAAAGTTACAGACCAATGTAAAATACTTAAATTGTAATTTCACAGACAGAAAAGCAAAACGGAACTTTGTGCTAACAGTTAGCTTGTGGGACGCTGTCAGAAATCTGTAAGTGCATATATGTATCTGAATATTGTGTTAGATCATTGCTATGCAGACAATGATTAGTACAAGCAAATCTGAAACACATTCTTAGTCCCCTAACTAAACAAGGCGATATGATGAAGGAAGAAGCTTTGGATGAATGTTATTCTTAAAGATTTAAAATAGATAAATAAATATGAAGATTGAGGGATTTGGGCATTCTAATTTAAAGAAGAAAGCTTGCAGTGAAACATATTTTAAAATAAAACCCCTCAGCTAATATTTTGTTTCAACAATGTGATTTGTGCTGTACAGACATTGAAACAATTCAAACATTAAGATACCAATAACAAACATTGTAGTGGAGGAGAGACAACAAGTTTAAAATAGACAAACATCGTAAGAGAGTGGGTGAAAGGCGGGAAGGGGAGAGGTTCCTTTTTTTGTATGTAGATTCAGAATAAAATTATTACAATTATATTTAGTGAAGTCATAGGTTAAGAGTTATACACTTAACATAAGTGCACATAGATCTAACTCCCCAGTAACAATGCTTATATTATTGATGCACCACGATAAACATTAGTTATGTAATAGAAAATGATGAAATACATACTGTTTTATTCTTTAGTTTTGAAAGAGTGAAAAAAGAGAAAAAAAGAGACGAAAAAAGGGGTTGACCCCACCGACAGTGTAATAATTCAATAATATCAAATGTTTACTGAGCACGCCATGATATATGATAGACCAGTACACTATGATTTATAGAAAAGTTAAAATATGAAACATAGCCAATAGGATGGTAACTCTCAGGGGCACATACCCAGGATCTTCAGCAGTAACAGTAAGTAATACATGAAATCTAAGAGTGAATGTAAATAAGCTTCAGATATTTTTTATGTGTACATAAATTAACTAATTAAAGAGATACACACCTATTCTAATTTCCTACTCATAGCATATAAGTTAAGCAGTTTAACATCGCAAGGAATAATAAAAGGCATTTATAATAAGCCTAAATATACAGAGGGATCGAAAGATTAACAAAGGAAAGGGATGACCATCACAAGTTAATAAGTTTAAAAAAAATACAGCAATATAATAACATAAATTAAATATAATAAGCATCACGCTCCTAACCTTCTGATTAATTATTTCAGTTGTAGCTTATAAGTCTACAGTGAAGGAGGAGGAGTGAATGGGGAGGGAGAGGAGACAGAGGAAAGGAGAAAATTAAGCTTAACTACTAATTAAATTCTTCCTATAACATGAAATACTAATGTAAACAGTAAATTTGAATTAGATACAAATCCACTACTCATAATTACGACACAACCAAAGAGATATTATTGTTTATAATACTCTCAGTTTTTTATAATGCTGTTTGAGTCAGTTATATGTATGTTGAAATCTGAGAATGCAATCATATTATTGAACACTGACTAATATGTGGAATATGAGCATTTACTTCATAACTGCATCTTATGTGTAACTAGACCTATATAGTATGTTTTATTAGAAGTCTTGAGCCTTTATAATTTTCAACATAAAACACAATGTTAAAGAAATAATGAATATGCTTATCTGTATACGTAATCAACAGAGGGCAGAAGCATTATTATAAGGTTGACTTGACGTAAAGAGATGGTGGCTTGGATGATGTGTTCATCAAGCCAGGAATCTAATTTTCCATGTTTAGAGTTGTATATAGTTACCAATGTTTTGTTAATTCCATTTGTTTTGAAATACCTGCCCATAACGAAATCTAACAGATATATTTGTATCCTTGAAAATGTTATCATATAAATGTATGTCTTTAAATGTTAATGGCCTTAATAATCATATTAAAAAAGGAAGTATAGTTAAATATTTGAAATTGAACAAAGCAGATATAGTCTTTCTACAAGAAACTCATATCATTAATAAAGACTTAGATAGAATGTTCTTCAATGGTTATACGGTTCTTACGAAATCTCACTACCAAGTCAAAAGAAGAGGCACGATGATATTATGGAAAAAATCATTACCAATACCCAAAATTATAGACACATACTCTGACAAGAATGGCATGTTATGCTTAGTAGTTTTAGAAATTAATAAAAGATATGTAACTTTAGTAAACACATACTGGATACCTGGTATCGGAGCGGAAACAGCAAATAAACACTTAGAGGTAATAACTACCAAAGCCAAAGGAGAAATAATACATGTAGGTGACTTTAATTGTCTTCTTACCACAAAAGATACCACTAGAGATGATAAATTCAGAATGTCCTCAGCAGCCAAAAAATTAAAGAATTTTATTGACATACTAGGCCTTAAGGATATATATGTTATAAAAGAACCACACTCATTAAAATAAACTCATTATTCTTATAGATATGGTACACAGACAACAATTGATAAAGTACTAGTTTCTAATGACTTAATTTCTAAAGTTCAGGAAGTTTTAATTAGTTCCTGCCCATTGTCAGACCACAATGCCTTAGCAGTGGAACCATTAGCAAACTGCATAAGAAATAATAATAATATAACTAGTTTTGTTGTTAATTCAAACTATACTTCCAAAATACAATTGTTTGCTGATGATATCATATTAACTATTGGAAATATAGATTCCTCAATAAATTACATCATAAAAGCATTAGGACAGTTTGAAAAAATCTCAGGTTTAAAAATTAATAGTAATAAAACTGAAACATTACTATTGAATAAAAAAAAACAAATGCAGAATTGAGAAAACATAGTAACTTTAACTGGGAAAATAATACTCAAGTATCTAGGAATATATATAAAACCAAATTGGAAAGAAACCACACAAATACATTTTAAAAACTTAATACATGCGGTTAAAGAGCACTTAATCAAATGGAATAAAATATTCTTTACTTTCGAAGAGAAATTATCTTTAATAAAAATGTGTATTCTTCCAAAATTCCTGTTTCTTATTCAAACCCTAATTATCAGTCCTAAAAAACAATAAAACAACTTAACTCACTTCTAATCAAATTTCTATGGTTTCCACAAAAGGCAATAATAAGATATGACTGGCATTACAGAGAGTGGGAAAAAGGTGGAATCGCATTTCCAAACCTAGACCTTTATTCTGATTCAGTTATATTCTACATTATGAGTCAATGGTTAAGCCACAAATACACATCAAACTGGAAAAATTTACATAAAACTATTTTATTGTCTGATACAGATGAAGCAATAAATGATGAAATATTTACAGAAAATAATAAAACATTTTTAGTAGTAAAAGACTTAAAGTGAATAAAAATGAGAAACTACCATATTGTATTAATTATATATTAAACAATTTTAAAAGAATAGCAAACAAAATCCATTTGGCTAGACACTTTCAAATCCTAATATTCCCCATAGCACACACAAAGAATTGCCTAGACTTATTTAATATGAGAAAAATAATGGAGATGAAGGGTAATGGTCTAAATTTTTGGCACCAATTCCTAGGCACAAATGATGTATACAAAGCAAACAGTCTTATAGCCAGATACAATATAAATCAAAATAATTAGATAAACATTCAAACTTACAGAGAATACTTAATAAATGAATTTAAAAGTAATCAAGTGACCAATATTTCATTACAACCTAAAATAATTTCTCTTTTATGTGAATTAAACTCAACAAATCATAACATGGGATTTTCATTATCTAAGTTATATAAAGTATTAAGAACTGATTTAAAATTACCTGAGGACTCTCTATGGAGCTATGTGAAAAAAACAAATAAATTAAATTTTACAGAAAATGATAAATCATTAATACTCAAATCAGTTAATCACACAACATCCTCCCCTTATTGGAAGATTTTTACATGGAAATATATTCATAGAAGCTATATCACCCCACAAAAAAATAGCTATAATGTCAAATAATGCTAGTTATAATTGTTGGAGATGTGATGAAAATATATGTGCAGACTGGATGCATATGTTCCTCAAATGCAGAACTGTCACTCCTTTCTGGCAGGGATTTAGGGATTTTACAAAGGCATTGTAGTCGGATAAATTTATAATTTCAGACTTGCTGTTATTGTTTAATGCTCTGGTACCAGAATATATCCCAAAAACACAAGTGCATCTTCTTTGGTCCCTTTTGGCACTAGCAAGGAAAAGTATTACTATAAACTGGAAAAGCAAAAAAGTTCTTTCATTTTCTGAGTTTCTATTGTTGGCCAAAAATGTCCCCCGGATTCACGAATCCTCCGTGTAGGACTAAGTCTTACTCTGAGGCTGCAGTTGAACGGTATGATGTCAGCATGCCATGAATATTCATGAGGGCATGCTGACTGAACCCCAAGTCCAACACGGACAGTGCAGGCAACAGGGGGCGTGTCCAACTGCCAAGCAGTGTAAAGGTCTATGCCCCTGCAAGTGTGTTAAAAACGCTTAATCCAGCGCAATATAGTTGCTCCTAGCTAACTCACGCTTTACCCAGTGTAGTGTAGTTGCCCATAGCTAAATCACACTTTACCCAGCGCAAAATAGTTGCCCATAGCTAAATAGCACTTTACCCAGTGCAATCGGTTTGCGTGGAGTTGCACGCCATGCCAACCAGTGCACCGTCGGGCAACGTGGAGCAACGTAGAGCAAAGTTGCTTAAACACAGCCACACCCCCTAACCTGTCTGGACAGTAGTAAAATAAAAAGCAATGATAAGGTTTGAACCCAGGACACTGTGCACCATAATTAAAGTACTGAACCATTAAGCCATGACAGCTTAGGGTAAACATCAACTGTTAAAATATATATAGTAATAAATGTTTGAGTAACCATTGCTAAGCAGGTCTGCATTCAGCCAAGAATATTCAAAAATGGCCAATCACAGAAAAGTGCGGGAAATGCGGCATATTTAAGCCGCATAGGCGGGAATACTCGCCATAACTGATTGTAGCTCCATCTGCAGTTAGAATGTCTGGTACTGGAGAGGGTACACGCTTTTGAGCGCAATGCTGGGGCATTGAGGAGTCAAGATATATGGTTTGGCTCCTAGTCCATCAGCTTGAGACTCGACTCCTGCCGGGCCAGTTCCAAGGAACGGCGTATAAGGCGGAGGCTTGGAACCGGTTGGCTCATGAACTCACCAGTGCCACAGGCGTCCTTCAGACTGGTGAGCAGGTCCATCACCACCATGCAGACCTGAAGAGGCAGAAGCAGGACCTTCTGAACCAGTGGATCCAGGAGGCCCGTCAAATGCGTGATGCCCCACTACTAAGTAGGTAGCCATGGAATGCAGAATGTAAGAAAAGCTAATGTAGTCTAAATAATGGATAGGTATGTCTCAATATCCCTTTATTTGCTCCACAGCTGCAGGTGCTCGTGCTATGAATCAGCAAGCCTATGCAGATAGGCTGCTAAGGCAGTGCCACCAGGCAGGTTAGTAAATATTCTGCATGTATTGTTATATGATATATGTGAGTGAGCATGACAAAAGTATTTCAGCCCAATAATACAGCAATAAAATGTCCTGATTAAATCCTCTGCATGTACTGCTATATAACAAACATCAGTGAGCCAGAAATAGAGTGTACTAACCCACCAATTAAGGAAAAATAATTCTGGAATACTATCCCTGCATGTACTGTCATAACATAAGTGAGCAGGCCTGAAAAAGAGTGTTGTAACCTATCAAGAAAGGTATAATATGTCCTGAATATGTCTTCTGTATGCACTGTAATAAGTAAAGGAGAGAGCCTGTAGAAAAGAGTGTTCAATGTAATTAATAAAGGTGTAAAACTTGGAGTGTGTCTGTGTCACTTACTTTGAAATGTTGTTGTACCCTTGCAATAAAAAATAGTACTGTTGTATTAGGTGCTGTCAACCCACAGTTGTGCAGTCCCATAGGAAGTGGATGACGGAAGTGGCAGTAGCTGTGAAGCATAAAACATTCATTCCCTGAATAAATCCTCTGCATGTACTGTTACATATTATAAGTCAGATAGCCAGGAATAGAGTGTAGTAACCCATGAATAAAGCAAAAACATGTCTGGAATACTATCTCTGCATGCACTGTCATAAATAAAAAGTGAGTGAGCCTGAAAAACAGTCTTGTTACCTATCAATAAAGGTATAACATGTCCTGAATAGGTCTACTGTATGCAGTGTAATGTAAAATAAAGGAGAGAGCCTGTAGCAAAGAGTTTTAATGTAAATAAGAAAGGTATAATACTTGCAGTGTGTATGTGCCAGTTACTCAGAAATGTTGTTGAACCCTTGCAGTGAAGACATTTTACTGTTGTATTAAGTGCTGACAACCCCCAGTAGTGCAGTCCCATATAAAGTGGATGAAGGAAGTGCCAGTAGCTGTGAAGTATGTAACAGTCCTCAACAGTTGTGAAATGGCTGACATGCATAGGTAAATCTGGCACACGAGTAGCCTGTCAAGGTGTTCCCCAGAAATGTTAGTGTGCTATCTGAAAAGAAGGGTTGCGTAGAAAACAAGTGAAAAAGGCATGTGAACACATCCAGATGAGCAGATACATAAACAAGTCAATTTAATACAAGTATGTAGCAGTAACATCTGCATCCAGGACAGTTACTATGTCAGATATAGGTCAGCTATATAATGAAGTAGCCAAACCCATAACGCAATCAAATGCATGTTGCCTAGTGTAAGAATACATGTAGGGAATATACACCTGCAGTCAATAGGAATGTAGTGTACAGTTAAAGTACTAATAAGATGTTAATGGAGGTTTCTTTTTACACCCTACTCCATGTGCATAAACAATGCAATTCCACAACTCAATGGGTATGTCTAATCTCATAACATTTGTTGGGACATATGTCCTATTGTTATATAAAATCTGCACTTACTTTGATGCATGTCCCCTGTTAAAACACCACAATCTTGGTGGCCTGTTGCCACCAATTGTCCCTGCATGCTGTTGTAAGGTCCACTGTTGTTCAATACATGTATGTGTTATGCTTGCTGTTCAACTGTTGTAACCCTGGTGTGTTGGGTTAATGGGAATATTACTGCATGCTGTTACAACTAACTTGGAATGGTGTTGTCTATGTTGTAATTAAACACACCTAATCACAGAACGTATGGGAAGGCTGTCCCAGTGGATCCACCTGTCCCACCTCAGCTGGCTGTTGCACCTGGCACCAGCAGGTCTGGTGCCCAGCCCGGGCCACCCTCCTCTGTAGGTCCTGTGTCACCTTCGGGTGGAAGCACTGCAGAGGGTGGAGCTCACGCCCCCCACAAGCGCTGGAGGAGAAGGGCCTCCTGTCACCCTCTGAAGGTTGTGGTGCGTAGGGAGATCCAGCGTTTAGTCGCTGATCCCCTACGCCAGCTCGAGGCGAGAGTGGCACGACTCACGGGTGAGCCTGCCCCTCCTACACAGCTCCCAGCACAGCTACCCTTGGGTCTTTGAAGGTCTAGTGGTGACTGCCCATGGTTGGGGATCTCAGTCCCACTGTTACCATCTGTGGGCTCATGGGCTTGTGAATTCCAAACATCCGTCCCCGTCAATTGTGCTCACCCACCCCATGTGTCATACTCCGCCCCTGTATGTGTCTTGTTTGTCTTGTCTGTTTACCTACCCAACCTACTTCCTCAAATATACCTACTTCCTCTGCCTCACTTTCCACTCTCCCCTGAAAAAAAAAAAAAAAAAAGGGCAATCTGTACCTGAAAAAAAATGACGCCCCATACATAGCTGCCCATTTCACACACATGTCCGTTGGACATGTACACTGATAATTCTAATTGGCAGTACAACAAACTATGTTCTCCTCACCCCTCTCTCAGGGGTGAAAGGTTTCAAATTTCACTCCAAATTTGCAACATATGCACAGCTGTTGCTGGTAAAGAAATGGGCAGCTATGGACCTTCCCTACACCCGTCCTGCACATCCCAAGCTTGTTTTCCTACTGTCTTTCCCTCTTTGTGCCCCCTTTTTCACCACTTTCCTATCTCCCCATTTTCTTTTCTTTCAAAGAAATTAGCGTGAGGGTTAGCAGGAGTAAGCACTTTTAAGCAGTAGTAAGTGGGTTTAAGCGAGTGTGCTCATGTGTGCGCTTAGCTAAGCATCGCTAAGCATCTCGCAAACCCATGCAAACCCACTTACAGCTGCTTAAAAGTGCCTTAGTCACTCTAGGTCGGGGTCCTTGTTCTGCTCAGCAGCAAAATTAAAATACCTTTGTCAGTCTCAAACCCCAGACCTTGGACACATAAGACTGCATGAAGTACCACTAAGCCACAGCAGATATACAATAACTTTGTGCTGCAAACAATATATCATTTATTACAATGAGTGAATGTAAAGGAAATATAGGAAGGCCATAACACAAAGCCTGTTCTGTAGATCTTTACTAGCAATTGTTGTGGGATTGCATTACATGAGTGTGATGTGAGAAGCAGCCAATCAATCAGAAAATAATGTTGCAGAGGCACTTTACAACCCCCACACAGTATCATAGCAGCACAAGCACTGGCAAATCTGAGTAGGGCAGAGGCCATACCTCCTAACTCAGTCAACTTTCCAGGGATGTCCCTGATTGTGAAACATATTTTAGCTGTGTCCCTCAGAATCCCTCAGAAAAGTACTGCCGTCAGTCAGAATGGTGGGCTATTACACAATGAATACTGACAATAATTACAGTAGACACTGCTTGTATGTCATGAAAGGAGTACTAATCCATATGCACTGCTTCACTGAAGTATAGACCTACTGTTCCTATTATGTGTAAGGTGTACCTCACATTCAACTACATATCCATGACACCATGCAAAGATGTATGTGACTGTTCCATAGGCCCGGCAGAGGCCCAAACACATAGGCATATAGGCTATACTGCTGTTACACACTCTGCAAATAGCTTTCTTAGGCCCTCTCCAAGCATACCCTTATGTAGGAGTATAACACAGAAATACCAATGGATGTAGTCATGTACTGGTAGCAACTGACTACAAAAATGCCATTGTAACAGTGCTGAAAACACCTGTGAGTTGCACAGACAAAGAATGACAGTGTAACTTCTGGCTACCAACTGGGTACGTTCACAGGTGGGAACCATGCAGACAGACAACCTGCCCTGATAAACACAGAGGTACACACCAATCCTGCAAGTCCAGTAAGATAATATTCACACATTAATGCATAATGCTCTCAGTATGTAAGCCTCCCCCCCAATTAAAAGATACTTGTGTGTTTAGGGTCTACCAACTGTGCAGGTAGGCATACTCAGTACAGGAATTGTCCAGTTGTCCTGTGAACCCTGTGGTGATATCAACAGTAAAAAACATAACCCTGCAGATGTCAGTACATTAATATTCCCAGTATAGTCACATAAATGTTGTGTAAGCATTTGTAGTGGTGAGTAAAACTCTACACTGATAGCTTAGTGTTGTAAGTGGCTACAGTCAGGTCTGAGTACAACATGTACAGCACTGTCTACACCTCTAGCTTCATTTATAAGACATATGCCAACCGTCTGACTTACACAACAGTCTCCACAGCAAACAAGCATGGGCCCCACTCTGGATATCTGAAAGGGCTACGCCTACATACCTTAGCAATTTATAGCATTGGGTTGCTATGATAGTGAGTACTGCAATTACCACTTAGCAGGCTGTATGCATTTACCAAATGCTGGCCAACAACTGGTGCAGAGGGCATCATATGCACATGTGCAGATAACTATAAAAGCAGATAGGACTTGCTATCTCCACATGCAATCATTACATTGCAAGTTGAACATAGCAAACAACATCAAGCAGGAAAAGAAAAAAAAGGTACGTTTTAGTACACAAAAAAAAAAAAAAAAACATGCACAGATGGACCCGGAAGGGACATACAGGTATGTTACAGTTCGTAGTTACTGGCAGGTAGTAGATGGTTATGGTTAGTACTGTTGATCCTCTGATACATGCATATGTGGTAGCAGTAGGTATGCATGCACTGATGCCATGCATAAGTATTGCCATGGAGAAATTGTTGGGTAGCTGTGTGCAGTGGGACATAAGTATGACAGTTGTAGGTCAGCAGTACATGTCAAACATCTGAACATGTTATCTATGGTCTGTACAGTACTGCATTTAATGGCAGTTTTGGGGAGTATTGCAAACACCTAGATAAACTTGGATGTCACAGAGTAAGACATGCATGATAGTCACATAATGTGTAGCTTAGCATTGGTAACCACTGTAGCAGGCTAGCATAGTGATGTATCATTTGCAGCTATGTATACCCTTGTACTATTACTGTATGCACACATGTGACAACTGTCCTACCCATAGCAAGGCCCAACAGGTCATCCGTGAGGTGTATGGACTTATAACATTGTGGACCTTGTGTCTGTATGGCACACACATATGTCGAGATACATGTGTCTGATTTCTGAACATCTGAACATGTGCATAGAGCAAGGGAAATACTGCAACTGTTTGTGAAAGGCGGACATTTATATGTTGGTGCAGGTTATGTGCATATATCTATGTAGGTTGTAGTGTGTGTCAAACAAGACAGCCTACATGCTGGCATATGACATGTGTTGTTCAAATGCCATGGGTATGCTTTGTTAGGTATATAGTCTCCCAGATATGGGGTCCTGCTTAACATATATGGGCTGAGAACACCTTCCATGCATTCTGCACAAGACTGTGCAATATAATTACATAACTGTATCCCCCTCAACCTTAGCATTATTGATATTCCCACCATGAAAGGTGGACTGTATATGTGCTGATATGCATATCAATGTGTACACCAGTGGATGTTGAAATGTACGCCCCAGCTGAGTGTTGTACATGTATTGCCATCCCTGTTGTTAAAAGCCCTGTACCCATGAACTAACACATAGGTGGTAGTGTACTCAAGACCGAAGGTGTGATAAGGGACTACGAGACACAGGTGGACAGTAGTGTCCCTAATGATGATCACTGTGCCACACTAGTCATGTAAAACTAGTACAGTCCATATGTCATCAGTAAATGTGTGTCATCCATGGAAACAGAGGTCAGGGTTCCACTCCACTCATCAGTCATAACACCCATCATAGAGTACAATGTCCCTGTTGGTATGTACCTCAGAACACATACACAGCAACAGTAGATGCCAGACACATACCTCACAAAGAGTGTTACCAGATTCCAACAGATGCCCTATGCTGACTGTCTTACCAAACCAATTGTACACTGTGTCACATACTGCCTACCCAGAGGCTACCCCTGGCCAACATACAAAGCTATGGCAAACCCACAGGTGTTGGACGTGCTCCATGTAAACAGATGGAACACCAGACAAGATACACACTCTACTGCCCAACACCTTGTAATGTAAAAAGCAGAACATGCTTGACTGGCACATCATCACAGACACATACCATACTGTCGAACTAACCACCTATCAACAGCATATGAAGGTCCTCATTAGCAGATGCCATCAATAACCATGATGATTACATGTGAGATAGGAAACACAACCCGGTAATCACCCCTGTGGCTCTGCATGACAGGGGCACAGGAACCTACATTACATGTGTGTCGTAGTGTAGGGTACCATATGTCTAAGCTTCCATAGGCCCTATGGATAACAGCCTATCAGCTACCTAGGACATGATACACACACGCATGTACCTGTTGCAACACATGCTATGTGAGGTTGACTGTGTGTTATGGAGAATGTGTATATGAATGTATCAATGATGTGTATATGTGTGATAGCCTACTGGGAGTCTGTGTATACCATGGTATGTAGTGTTGTAGCTCTAATCCCATCCAAAGGTCCGTATGCTATTGGCAGGGCTGAAAATCACTATGGCATATGTTGTGATGTAGTCCCATGTTGTCAAATGGAGTGTGCCTTTGTAGGCTAAAGCACTACATGTATGCTTATTGATTGTTAACACTAGTGAATACAAGTCACATATGGACTGTAATACTACCTGAAGCTGTATGCCTCAACTGCACAGTGTGGTTTATATCCACATGGCTTGGTAACACACTTTTGTTTGTTACCTGTAGTCCACACACATCACATACCTCAGGCATGAGGTTATGTATGTGCTGACACACAGTAATGTATGGTACACAGGTAACTGTAATCTGGGTTGCCATACCCTTGTGTCTTGTAGGTATGTCTGATGTGTGTGTGGGTATGCCTGTAACATGTCCTCAGTGGTATGTGTGTCACAGGATCTAGGTGCGTATCTAGCAACATGTATAGTGTAGTACAGCAGTATGCCACCTATAGTGGTGAATGTGCAAATATGTTACTGAGGGGTTTGCTCTCAACAAGTAATGTGGTGTACTGCTAGTACCATAACCGTACTGTACATAGATTTAAATGGATGACAAATCTCTGTATGCATTAGCTTCATATACACCTCCTGTGGCTAGGTGTTGCATTGTGTCACATACAGTGTGCCATGTAGTGTTGTATTGTCCTACATACTGATTTCAATTTGTGGCTGTGCAGAACATGGTTTTGTATTTAGCATGTGCCAGGCACTGTCAGGCAGTTGTGGTCTTAGCAGTCGTATGTGTTATTAAAAGTGTGTATCTGCTGAGAGCCAATATGTTGCTATATATGGCATTTCAATGATGTCTGTACATTAGAATATTGAGTGTGCAACATGTCTTTTTCACAATTACTGTCTAATTGTCTTCCAGTGTTATGGCACATAACCAAATGCCATCCTATACCCCTGAGGAGGAGGATGTTATCAGAGATGAACTCATCCAACGTTATAATCTACTATTTTCAAGATCCTGCCAGTATAATTGCAGACTCACAGCAGCAATGCCATAGTTGTTGACACTGACATACCGTCTCATATCCTTGCAGGTCCCTCTGGTGTGATAGCAAGACAGGAGACCCATGCTGGTGAGTGGGCTACAGTCAATTTAGCTCATAACATCTGCATGTCATAGAGTTGTAGGCCATATACATATGTTAAACACCTAAGCATAGTGCATACACTGCATGTTCTCTGTGTGACTATGCACTTCACAATGACATGAGTAGCTGACTCATACACATGCAACACACAGAGCATCACAAACAAGTGGAGTACACTGTAGTGGACATTGTATAGGCATTGTCAATACACATGCACAGAACATACACCACTTTGTCATATGCAGTATGTGTTAATATGATACACATGGCATATGCAGACAATGCTATAAGGTCATACTCCAGTATCCCATATGTCATCAACACAGCACACATACTATACCTGGGAGTAGAGCCCTATCATGGGGCAGTGTGACATGCGTCAACACAGTCATGTTAGGCAATGTTCCCTACTAAACACCTGACATGCCCATGCAACAACTGTCTGTGAACTGTTTAATGTAGCCTAAATGGTGCAGGTCAGGTACAGCAAGATAGTTGCCAGTGTAACATGCATCAGTGTCCTTGAGTGACCACATGATGCTGCCTGATGATGGCTCATGGTACTACACTACATCCAGTTACAGTACCTGCAGTACTACACATAGCATTCATCGTTAGACACCTGACAGTTGTATGCATCCGGACATGGTTTGTAAACCTATGAGTGATGGTGCACATGACGTGGAAAGTGTTTCAGACTTGCAGTGCAATGTTGTGTCCATGTACACATTGTCTACCAGGGTGAGGGCAATCAGTGAACAACACACATGCATCAACGACATGTATACTGTTATCTACAAGGACTCTCTAGACTCGCACTGCATGCTGTCGAGCAACACATATCCTGCGTGCTGACACGTGTGAGAGGACTCTTTGTATTGTGATACTGTACTCCACCATCAACCACTAATGACTATGTTCAATATTGCTGTTGGTGTGTGTGTGTGTCAACTTGAATGTGTAGTGTATTAGTGTGCATGTGTGCATGTGTGTGAACATCCTGTACAGATGGTAGTGTGCTTCCTGTCTCTGTCTCACAGGTGCTGAGGTAATGTTGGATGGGTGCAGTGGGGAACCTGAGGTCACTGCCACTAATAGTGACCATGGTGATACATGTGTAGTGGCACAGACATGTTTGACAGGGTCTGTCGCTGGTCCAACAATCGATAGTACACAGCTTTCCACCCCATCTATGCGCACATACGTACTGCCATTACATCCCTCAACACCAATGGCCTTAGGTGAGGAACAGCATACGGTAGGCATTGACCAAGAAAGTGTGGTATCCTTGGCACATGCAAACCCACACAGCAGCCATGCCCAGACACACTGAATGGTACCACATAGGCATATGTCCAGGGGTTCTTGTGGGAGCATCACTAGGTGTAATGCCCCTGGCAGGAGTGCCCGCACAGGTCTCACAGCCTCAGGTATGTTCTGGGCTGTGATGCAAGCACAGGCACATATAGAACGGTACACCAGGCAGGGACTAAGGGTGGAGAGGGCTCATAACACTCTGATCAGTGACAGTATCCGTGACCTTGCCGGTGCCATCTGCAATTACACCAATGTCATTGATAGACATTGGGGGAGACACTAGATGTCCTCTGCAATGTTATGTCCATGTGCCAGGACAGTGCAGGACGGCTGGGATGTCGATGTGGACGTATGCCAGCAACATCCTCAGCTGGCAGCTGACGTGGATGACAACCAAGTGCCAGCCACTCCTGTAGTGCTAGTACCAGCCCCAGCAATGTTGTGGCTGGGCTGTCGGTAGACCGTCCGAGATGACCACGTGCACGTGGCTCTGGCCAGTCCCAGCAGGGACATGGGTCCAGTCAACATCCCTCTGCCTCTGACGATAGTGCTCAGTCTGGCTTAGTACCCGATACAGTCTGTGTCACCCCTGGCAGGCACAGGTACTGTGTCCGTGGCCGGAGACAGTGATCTGTACAGCCTGGCAGGTACAGTCTGTGGCTGTTCCACAAACTCCCGTAATTGGCAGCCACAAGGGGGTACTATGTGCATGCAGACACACACACATACTACCAACACGTAGGGCTACCATATACACACACACACATCACATCAACACTGACCCATACTGTACTGTTGTCCCTCACACACACACACATACATGTTAATTGGCTGGGTCATTGTCGGGCTCTGGAAAACAACCACACACCCAGTGCATATGATGAAGCTGTGCCACCTCCTGTCATCTGTGACATTGATGCTGGAACAGGATAACACGGTGATGATGCACAGGGTGACCTACTAGCAGTGTAGCAATGTTAGCATGTTGTGAACAGTAATGGGTAATGATATCCTTGTAGGTGTATCTGAGAAGGCATGATGCATCCCAGCAGTGATTATAAATTTTGTTTTGTGTACACCAGTGTTAATACCAAACATGGATTGTTCACACATGTGACAGTTGGTTAATGTGTGTGGTACTGGCAGCATGTGTTGTTGAGTGGATGTAACATCTATGATGTGTGCTGTACGGATTCCAAGGTGTACATTTGTGAACATGGAGGAGGTGCACTGTTTGCATGTATGTGCATGGTGGGCACATGTAAAGGGTGACATGCCCTGTACTACACAGTGTTAATACTTCATAATTCCTATTGGTGTCCAATATGCATGTCACTACACATGTCACAACTTGGGTACACATGTGTGTATGACATGGTATGACACTATGTTGTGGGTGATACTGTTGATATCGGTCATTAGTTAGCATTCTGGTAGTGTACATAACCTCAACAGCCTGATTTTAACAAATTGTTACATGATGTCTTCACAACTGACACACAGCTGTAGGATACACAGTAGCATTAGAATCTTTCTGGTTTTGTACTATACCAGTTACCAGTGGTAATGACCACCACACATTCCCGTGACCACTCCTGTTTGGCATGTGTCGGTCCTAGGTACATGCAGACACACTAGGGATATGTACATCCACATCTGGTGATGCATACAGTGGCCTACAAAGCATTCCCTGGATTAGACACCTATCTTCCATGACGGTATCATACAGACACATACCTGTTGACAAACACATGTTGTGAAGCTATGATCCAACAACAGTATAGTCATCCACATTTGCTACACATAGTATCCTGATTCTACCACATTGGTAGTAGCACACAACGTGTAGCAGGGGTACCGATGTGTACAGACAGCCACATGTGATCATCTGTCCTTTGGTACCCACATCCCCAAAGCTATGCTGGTATCACTCAGTGTATCACATAAGTAATAAGGTGTCTGTATGCATATACATGGGGTTGTTGTATACCTATCATGAATGGCCATTATTGACAGACTGTGTTGTGTTTGGGCATGTCTGTCATATGCCACAGGCATACACCCACACTCACACTATTGTATAACAACTGTCATGTGTGTGTGACACAGATGACCTAGGGCACAGCTCACTACAGTGGCTGGACCTGTCACATACATACATATGTGAGCTACGGTCCAAGAAGCAGCAGCAAAAAATGTCAATGGTGACAGATGTAGTTGTGTTGACAGCAGGCTTCACACCTATGATGTGAATGAGGTCACATGTACATATGTCTTGTCCACACAGTTACCAATTTAGGTCACATGTACATATGTGTATTTGCCACAGATACCAGCAGTGTGCAATGCACATGCTGTTGTTTTACTGATGTCATACAGTAGTAGTAGCAAAACACACAACACTTTGCTCAACAGTGTCACACACACACACACACACACACTCAACAATTGCAGGATTCAAAACCCTACCTACCTATGTCATGGTACTAGACACATATGCATTACCACTATGCGCCATATGCTTTACTGGGTGTTTTCATTTCCACTGCTGTTTTTGTGAGACACTGACATCATCGAACCAGCAAAAGGGGTATTCACCTCTTTCAATGTGTTTTCACATTCTCCAAAAAGGCCACTCCTCTCATAGCATTACACACACACACACTCAGCATTTGTAGGATTCAAACCTCTACCTACTTATGTCACGATGCTAGTAAGATACACATTCACACGACGCGCTATATGCTTTATTGGGTGTTTTAATCTCCACTGCTGTATTTGTGGGATACTGACATCATCACACTTGGCAAAGAGGTATTCACCTCTCCTAATGTGTTTCCACAGTCACCAAAACGGCCACTGCTCTCAAAGGCAATCTTACACAAACACATTCACAAGATTCAAACCCGTACTTAGCTATGTTATGACACTAGTGAGATACGCATTAACACGACACGCTATTTGCTTTATTAGGAGCATTCATTTCCAATGCTCTATTTGTAGGATGCTGACATCATCATACTTGGCAAAGAGGTAGTCACCACTCCTAATGTGTTTCCACAATCTCCAAAAAGGCCACTCCTCTCAAAGGCAATTTCACACATTTGCAGGATTCAAACCCCCTATCTAATGACCCTAGTAAGATATGCATTAACACAACACGCTATTTGCTTTACTAGGAGCATTCATTTCCAATGCTCTATTTATAGGATGCTGACATCATCACACTTGGCAAAGAGGTATTCACCACTCCTAATGTGTTTCCACAATCTCCAAAAAGGCCACTCCTCTCAAAGGCAATCTCACACACACACATTCACAGGATTCAAACCCCTACTTAACTATGTTATAACACTAGTGAGATATGCATTAACATGACTCATTATTTGCTTTATTGGGAGCATTCATTTCCAATGCTGTATTTGTAGGATTCTGACATCATCACACTTGGCAAAGAGGTATTCACCACTCCTAATGTGTTTGCACAGTCTCCAAAAAAGGCCACTCCCCTCAAAGACAATCTCACACAAACACATACATACTCAGCATTTGCAGGATTCAAGCCCCTACCTAACTATGTTATGATATTATTGAGATATGCATTAACACAACACGCTATATGCATTACTGTGTGGCTTCTATTCACATGCTATATTTGTAGGTTGCTGACATCATCAGACTGGACATGGTAATGTGTGTGCACTTAGTGTTATGCAATCCCAGGAATGAACCTTGTGGGTCAGCAGGTGTGAACATCTTGAACAGGAATACACAATTCATAGCTTGTGTGATCTATCTGTGGACAAATTACCATTCCTTCATATGACAATACATATTCATGCACGGATTGTTGGTTTTGTGGATACAGCATGTGTCTGTGATGTTGGTAAAGGGCTATTCAAAGTCTATGTGGGACCTTTGTTGCTCCTGTCAGTGATGTATGTCCTGGGTGGCTGCCTTGCAAGATATCTAGCAGGTTTGGGGAACATGATGTGCTCATTAACATACCACAGACGTTTGGGTTGTGTGTTTGTCTGTTTACAATAGCTCTGTTCCTGACTGCAATCATGATGGACTCCATGGGCTAGCATTTTGGACTTCGTAGGCTTATAGGACTATAGTTCACATGGTGTGTTGTGCACCAACACTTGTGGGGTGTGCCACATGTTGCTGTAACACATTCAATGGTGTAAGATCCTGTAGAGAGTGTGAGGCTCAACAGACTGTTCAGGTGCAGTGTCTGTTTGTCATGTTGTTCACTTATGACACATATGGGGAAACAATGTTATCCACGTGATGGGATTCATTTGGCATTGGGAGGACCAGTTTACACATTCTACATGTGATATCTCCTGGTATGATGTTAGGGCCTTTTGTCACTGGGAGGTGGGTATGTATGTATGGGCCTGTCTGACAGGATGTCAACATTGTCAGTCAGGTACAGTTGACCCTGACTCAGGACATATATGACTGTACATCGATATTTCTGACATAGCTGAAGGAGGTGTAATGTTTCTGTCTGTACTCCTTTGCAGATTATCTTTCCAGAGCAACAACAAACCTGAACACTAAACCCCTGTTATACTCTTTTACACACTTGACACACTACTGATCCTTTGTGATCAGTCGACAGTCTATGTCATCATTATATCCTGACATGTTCAAAGGTCGGTTTCGTGTGTACTCTCCAGTCCAGCTTGTGCATATTGGAATTTTGACACATTGTTACAACTGCCTTATGTACACAGGGAACACTGTCCTCCTACCAACAAACTCAGATATATGTGAGAGGTGCAACTGTATCGACAGACAGGAGGCTGAGCTCTCCCAAGCCATGACTGGCACAGTCTATCGGGTGGTGTAGGTAACCACACACACCACAAATACAGTCGCACATGGACCTATGACAACAGCAAACCATATACATTGACACAGAAAGACATACTTGGAGCATCTTAATATACTCTGCCTAAGCAGCAGAGAGATCCAAAGCAGACACACAAACAACTGCTAACACACAACCATACACACATCACATAGTTCACAGTCATTGTGCCACACAGTCACTGCCTTTAGGCCTACATAACACACCTCATACACTTGTATTAGGTGACTGTAATTGTTGGTCACACTGACAACCCACTCACCAGGCTGAACAAGGTGAAGGTCACTTTGTGCTGTGTGTCGGGTGCCAGGATATGCCACATGACACATGCACTGTTGTCAGTCCACTGCAAGTACAAATATGGCTCCATCATTGACCATGCTGGTGTGTAAACCCTCAGGCATTCCTCCCTGGACTACATGACAAGAGACATAGAGGAGCTCTCTGATCATGTAGCCCAGGCCAGTATCACCCTGACCTTATGTAGCATCTTACCCTCACCAAGTACTATGTCACAGTATACAGATGAAATGATCACTTTTAACAGTTGCCTAACATATTGTTGTCATTCACAGGGGATCCAGTGTCTGTCAGCCTGGGATTACATGCTCAACATGCCACGTACATTCGCTATGGACGCCATGCACCTGTCACTCCTAGGCTTTCACAGACTGCCTTAGGCTCTTGACAGACACATAGTGGCTGTTTGAAGCGAGGGTCAGAAGACATAACCACAGCCATAGACGTTACAAGGTACAGGAAACGGAGAGTGATGGTGCTAAACAACTGATGTCTAACCCTCAGAATGTATGCACTCAGGACTCACATCAGTATGGAATCTGTCGATAAATGTGCAGTAACAAACACCTGGTTCAGGCTCACAAAAGCACAGCAGCACTAACAGGTTTTACGTCATACCATGGTTTTCAGACACAAGACTCGGACCAGACAACAACAATAGGGGGGGTATCCATATACATCATTCATAAACACACCTCCAGGTTGGTAGCAGTGCACAAAGCATTGGGGAACGTACATGTGCAACTGAGAGTGGGCAAAACTGCATTTCAGTTTGTAGACTGTTACAGACCACACTCCCAAACTCGGGAACAACACTCGTTATTCCTGGGAACACTGGGGAATGTGAAGGTCTCACCAAACACCATTATATTGTGTGACTTCAAATACACAAACATTGACTGGGTATACTACTCAAGCACTGACACCCTCGCATGACAGTTGCTAGGATTGTTACACTCAAATGCTATGGCAGACCTGGTCACCACAACTACAGGGGGTTAAAACACGTGGGACCTGATCATCACCAACATGGGGACTCTATGTTCCACAACAGGGGTATACCCGTCATTGTTAAGGTCAGAACATATATTCATCTCACTAGACATACATATCCCATACACACACACATCCTATGTGATCTCAGTGACATACTTCTCATGAGCAAATGTCACACTTGTACAAACTGAGGTGGTATCCCTCAATGACCCTGGGGCAGTGTTAATTACGGCTCAGACCACTTCATACTTTACAAGCCCATTCTATGGACAACTATTGGAATGCATGGATCATGCTATCTCAGATAACTACAAGACTCACTCCTCCAAAGGCAGAGGACCTGTCTAGTGGACCACGGCCATTAATGAGCTATACAGGGACAGGAAGAGGCTACTACATTATAGAGCACAATCACAATCAGGAAGGCATCTCTGATCAGTACTATAGTATAGCTATGATCACTTGTTGATTCATCTAAGGGCCACTTCTAACGGACACTTGCAACAGACACTATGGACAATCACAAGGCCTTATTTAGTTATGTCAGGGACCTGGGTGGGAACTCACAGATATGCTTTGAGTTATTGCATAATTACAAATGATACAGTGAACCCACTGACATTGCGAACATCCTGGACAACAGGTTCAGTGGGAATGTTTCCCCAACATCCCCCCTGCAGTGCACATGTCCATCACAACAGGGTGTAGCCTCACTGACATCACAGATGAACATGTGTATGCTGCCCTCTCCATAGCAGACAACACAACATCAGTGGGACCAGATGGTGTCCTGGACTGTGGCATACACGAGATTGATGACAAACTTCACACTAACATTATATCACTGTTCAATATCACAGTTACTACAGGATATGTACCCATGGAATGGCATACAGCTACGGTGTACCCGCTCCACAGTGCTGGTGCCACAAGGGACCCTGGACATTATCCCAATATATGCCTAACTATCATGGTCTGCTATGCTATGGAGTGTATCATCATGGAACACATACACATACACATACACATTGTGAACCTACAGACACTGGATCCTACACAATTTGGTTTTGTTGTGGGCATATCTTGCCTCTTGCACCTGTTTGATGTCTTTAAACAGTTAACAGGTCCATAGACGTACACAGGGTTGTCCACACAGCCTACCTGGAGCTCGTGCATCAGTTCTGCACAATACCCCACTTGGCCTTTATACATTAGATCACCGGATTCAATATCTACACATATGTCACAAGATGGATTGCTAACTGGATCAAGGATAGCACACACATGGTCAGTATTGCAGGTGCCATGTCTGACTATACACGTGGCACCCACAGAGCTCAGTCCTGGGACCTCTCTTGTTCTGTATATATTTCTGAGACATACTGACTAACACAGGAGAAATATGGCTGACGATGTTTGCAGATGACTGCAAACTGTGTGCCATAATCAACTCCACAGCTGGCACAAGCA
The DNA here is from genome assembly GCF_019279795.1 of Protopterus annectens. NCBI lineage: Eukaryota > Metazoa > Chordata > Ceratodontiformes > Protopteridae > Protopterus > Protopterus annectens. The sequence continues at coordinate 545,839,092 of NC_056728.1, read as the reverse complement.
TCCTCAGAAAGGGTCTCACAGAGATGGATGACTGGTACCAGAGCCATGGCCTACAGCTACCTTCCTTTAGATGCATAGTCATCACCTTTGGTAGTAACAGCATGCACACACATTGCCACATAGGTGATGATACATCATGTACAGTGTGTGTGATTTGTGATTTGGGGACATGAATACTTAGTACTCTCGCCTTTGACATTCATGTTGTCAATGTTGTTGGATACACCTTCTATTTAGCCAACCTTATCCCATACGGTTTTACATACAGATCAGTTGGGGTCATTGTGACCCTATAGTCATCAGGCACATGCTTGGATACAATGCCCCATTTCGGATGTACCTTACTAAACACCTGCAGCAACTGGAATGTACACAGATTTACATAACCAAGTGGATCTAGGCACTCACACAGATGGTATGCACAGTTTGGCTATGGTGACCCCAGCTCTCCTCAGTTGCTTACTGCCTACTTGGATGCAGTCTGTGCCTTTTGTTTGAAGCCATGTCCATCACAGCATTGATGGACATGCTCCATATGAGGATATCAAAGTCCCTTACATCTACATGCTCCAGGGACAAGTATTTGAGCAATGATGTTAATTGGACATGCTGGAGGGGCAGATTCCCATCAAAGAGGCTCCACTCACTCAGGAATGTTATCACAGTCCCGCATACACACTGACCCACACTGACCACCTACAGGTGACATCTTCACAGGTGGATGGGTGATCATATGTTTAGCCCTGGGATATGTTATGGGTCCCTGCTAGACAGAGGCAAAATGAAATGAACATATGTGAGAGATCTTGTGTGACCTACTATTAACGGGAACAGTCTACTGATCTAGCGGGGTTGCAAAATACAAACACACTGTGGCTAGGCTTCTACATACCCTAGGGCAGATAGCCTAGTGTCATCCTTTGAACCTATGCTAATATTCGGGATGCACATTGTTCAGTGATGGTACTGATTGCAGGTTTTGTTTCTTCTTTGCTTTACCACTTTCTATGAACAACCTAGGTTTCTGCATAACATATTTGATTGTGACAGGATTTCACTATATTACATTGTGTCTGTTGTCATATCACTGTGTGCACATGGCGGATTGTTGAATAGTGCGAAGTTCCTGGGTTGACACATGCAACTGAGGGATATGTGTGGCCCACTGCTGTACTCAAACTTGCCCTAAATGTGTGAGCATGCCCAGTTCAGACTTTCAGTGTTTTGTTGCCTGACATTTGTCTCATATTTTCAAGTGTGTGAGCATGCCCAGTGTGACCTTGCGGTACGTTGCCTGTCTGAGGTCCACAACATTTGTTGATGTGTGTGAACATTACCAATATTAACATTTATACTATATGTGTGTTGAATATCAGGTTATATTATTACTGCAGGCCTCATCTTTGTGTCTTAACTTGACAGGGATTATGCTATGCCTGCAAGGTTTCCATGAGATACTTAGCATTGACTTATCAACATTTTTTCATACAAGCTGACCATTGACATACTGTCATGGTTTAGTGGTTCTGTACTATGACTCTAATGCACTGTATCCGGGGTTCGAGGACTGTCACTACTTCATATTTTCATACATGCCAGAACAGACTGCTTCAAGAAAAGTGAAGCAAATATGAACATGTTAACCTGCTTTTGCTGAACTATACCCACATTTGACCAGACTTGCACAACATTGCTCAATGTTGCCCAACATTGCTGGACAGTGCACAATATTGCTGAACATTGCCTGTAGTTGTGCTGCTTAGTGTGTGCAATTTTGTTTACATATACTAAATAGTGGTGAGAGCTGTTTAGCAGTGCTTTATATTGCTTAACACATACAATCATGCCTCTGGTGGTGCTGCAGGGCTGCCTATGTCAGATGCAAATTTTACACTCCCTATATATGTTTAACAGGTAGTGTCAAGTTAGGCATCCCTTTTACTATATGTGCGAGTCGGAGAGAGGTATAATTTCCAGGGTTCCTACTGAGCCAGTGTATATGCTATGCGTTGCCTCTTTGCCAAGGCCAAAGCATACTGGGCATGCCTTCTTCTGCCTACTGGGGCAGGCTCAGGTTGTTCCTCCTCCGAGTCACGCTCTGCCTGTGATGACCTTGGCAATAGTGGGGGGCGGTTGTGCCCAGCCCTATGATGCTCCTGCTGCAGCTGTTTTCGCAGGATCATATTGTGTAGCAGGGCACATACCATGACAATTTGGGTACATGTAGTTGGTGAGTACTGCAAGGCTCCACCAGATGTATCCAGGCACCGGAACCATGACTTGAGCAGCCCAAACACATGCTCGATTACATTTCGTGTTTGTGCATGTGCCTCATTATGGCATTCCTGTTCAGGTGTGTGTGCATTTCTGATGGATGTCATCAGCCATGGCTCAGTGCATATCCAGCATCCCCCACTAGGTGACCATGAGGGATGTCCCCATTGGCAAATGTCTGGTACAGCTGTGTCAGATGCCAGATATGGGAGGCATGGTAACTTCCGGGGCAGCCAGCACACACATTCATTATGCCCTGGGCATCACACATGACCTGGCAGTTGATGGAGGGGTAACCCTTGCGGTTATAGTAGACCCTACCCCGCTCACCGGCTGGTGCTTTGATGCGAACTTGCGTGCAGTCTATTGCACCCACTACCTCAGGGTATTCCGCTATTTGCTGGAAGAGACACATATTGCTGGCCAATACCTCACGAGAATTGGGGAAATATACATGATCACTGACATGTGCTGACATGGCATTCAGGAACTGGTGCAGTACCCTGGATGCTGATGCCTGTGAAATCCCAATCATATTGCCAGTTGGTCTCTGGAAGGTACCTGTTGTTAATAGTCTTAGAACAACACATACCTTGGTTTCCACTGGGATGGGTTCCCCTCTGTTGGTTCTGTGTGTGAGGTGTGGCCTGCACAGCTCAAAAATTTACTGCATGAGGTCTCTGTCCACTCTATAGCACTCCACTATCTCCAGCTCATGTAGCCCCTGGTAGGTTACCCTAGGCCTGTACACTCTTCTCCGTCTCCTCACTGTGGGTTGCTCAGCAGCATTTGCATTGTAACCACACTCAGCATGTTGCATATGTCACCTTATGACAGCAATGACAGCCCCTAACATTTCTTTGTCTCAGTAAAGCTTTTTCAGTTTTCACTTCTATTAGCTTACTGCAGTGTTGCAGTGTGTCTGAGAAAAACATACTGGAATGTTTTTTGCTGAGTTTTAAGTGCTGGGCTGGGTTGGGCTAGTGTACTGCCTGTGCAATTGCCTGATTCTGATTGTTTTAACCTGCTAGCTCTGCTAGTACTCCCTGGTTAACTTCCTACTATTTGTTGTGCTTCCTTTTTCCTTTTTGTTTCCTCAGGGGGCAGCGCCGTGCAAACAAGCGCAAACACGCGCACACCAGCTCACACGCGTGCACACATGCTTACACGGACTGCAACTTGCTTATTCGTGCTAACACATGCACACACAGGCACAAACGCGCTTACACGGGTTTCAACATCCCTACACTTACTCCGGCTTAAACGCGCGCACACAGGCGCACACGCACACACACAGGCTTACTCGGTTTTACAGGTGCGCACACGTGAGCATACACGGTGCAGGCATTTCTACAAGAAACTTTGGTGTTGTTCACGGCATATACCTTCAATGTCTTGCCTTTAGCTAGGGTACCTGTTGACACACCTCTTCCAGTAATTAGTATCTGACAGCAGACACATGCCACTCTACTCCAATGAGCTTCACTTCTCTCAGACATACCCCCCTTATGATGTCACCTATCTTCTACTCTGTTACACCCCTTATCCTACTCCTACACTACACTGACTGTGCTCTTTTGCTATGTAAACTTGGGATTCACTATCCTTACCCTCATTTGCATAGGATTGCCTACTAATGCTTGGTTACAACTCTTGGACTGAGCTTTCCCCCTTAGCAACCTCTACTCAGTAGCCATGTTGTCTTTGGACTGCCATTCCCTTGCATTCTATATTAGGGATTACTATAAAATCCACATTTCTGCTTTTTAATTATTGGTTTTCTGGTTTTTACAGTGCACTGCGTTTGAGCGGCGCTGCGCTACGCTTAAACATTGGCGATCGGGAAAAAAAATTTATTTTAATTTATTTTATTTTTGCATCGATGGACATTGCCAATGGCCGTTTTTTTGGACATTGGCATGCTTCCTCGACTGGATGCATCCTTTTTATGGAGCTGTCATGGCTCCATTTTACTATTTGCAGAAACTTACTCAGTTGTCAACGGAGTACATTTCTGCAAATAACACTACTCTTACTCGGACAGGTTAGAGTTTCCTGAATCACAAATTTACCTCATTTTCATACCTTTCAGCAGCAAATGAAGTAATTTGCTTATCCTAGCCCTGTCCGTGTAAGAGTCGTTTTAGGAGCTCTGTTGCACGCCCCTACCGGCTGTTCCTGGATCGCTCAGTGGACATGTTGGCTGCATGGAGTCTTACTCTACTCTTAGACTCCATGCAAGCTTTCGTGAATCTGGCCCTGTATGTAATAGAGAACTTCTAACTCTTGCTTCAAGAATATCAAGAATAACACACAAGAAATTATCTTGGATGAAGGTTAAAAAGTTACTGGATAAAATTTAAGAAATTTAATTGAAGTAGATTAATGTTAGGGGCATTGTACATAGTTTTGTTATTTATAGCTATAGTATTTATACTTGTATTAAGTTCTAATTGTATAAATGATGTAGAAAATTTTACATTTTTTGTGAAAATCAATAAAAATAAAGTTATATATAAAAAAAAAGAAAATAAGGAAGATATAATATTAAAAGATTTCAAAATTCTGTTTATTATTTCACAACTTCCTACTAAAGATATAAACGGGTAACCATCTGTACAGCAAAAGAAAAGAAAACACAATAACTATCAGTCAAGAATTTTTGGCCAGATAATTACAAGTTACTAAATTTAGACCTTAGGTTGCACTTCCCATGACATAATACATTTTATATGCACAAGCATCAAAGTTTACAGATGACAATATTATAATCTCTACAGAACTTTGAAATGTAATTCTATGGAGGATGTATGAGTCATATATGGGAATAAAGAATGCAAAGAAAGATGGCATGATGTTTTAATGGCCTAAATAAATTAAAATTAAACAAATGGTCAAAAGATCTGACAACTATAGTACATTTAAAGAATAGCACTGAAGAGAGAAAAGGTTGCAACATGAAGTACCAGCTCTGCTTTGGAAGAAGGTGCATTTGTTTTCAGCATAAAGATAGCATTACCATCTCTGTGTTAACTCTTATTTGAAATACTCAGAAGAACTGTATCTGCATCATTCTACAATGTCATCCTGATATTGACAGGCTGGCATTTGGCACAGAGATTAAAGGTTGTGAGATGTGTACAAGGTTTTATTCCCAAAGCCCTCATTTATTTACTGTGTGACTTTAAACAAGTTACTTAACCAGACATTGTTCCCAGGTTGCCCCTAAAAAGGACCAGTGGGCCTACTTGGTTAACAGACAGCTTTCCTAGATATGCTATGCCTAATGAATTAATATAAAATAATGAGCATTAATTCATCAGGCAAAATTCTGAGCTTTTGTTGAACAGTGGGAATTTCAGCTTACTACTTTACATCCAAGATTTATACCCAAGAATGAACTAGAATAGTGCATACTCTAGACCAAGCTATAACTAGGTTGGAGCAAAGGAAGTGTCTGCCCTGGGTGCAATTGTCAGGTGCCACTAGTGTAGGAATACAGTACCTGTGTTGACTGAAGAAGCTGCAAGGATATCACACCTTCAAAGATGAGTGATGCCATTGCATTTATGGTGACAGCTGAAGTCCTCAGTGTGTGCTGAGTTATCTGTAATAAGCTGGTGTAGTGCTTGTAGAAAGTAGCTTGCTATAGTTTCAGAGCATGCAATAAGTTTGAGGAGATATTTTGTTCATATTGTCATCTTTTCATTTTGGATTATAGAACCTCACATCTTCAGTCTTTGGAACTTTCACTAGCACAGCTGTTTATGTGGAAGCATCTCATTGTCAAAACGTCAATTTCATATTATTTATTATTTCCAAAATATCAAATTATTTCTATAAAGTTTGATAAAATGTTCTAATTTGCAAGTGCTGCCACAAAATGTTAAGTCAGATAAAATACTACTACATTCTCCGTATGAAGGTACTCTCACAGCATGACTGACACCTCATTGCTAAGTCTCTGTAAGTGGTAAGGAAGTTAGTCAAAATGATATAAGATTGTATGCAGTGTACATGGAGTCTGTAAATGCAAATGTTATGGTGATCCCTTTCTTGAACTCGATATCCTAAAGTTGAAATTTCAAAGTGTTGAGTGTACTACTATATATCACATACCCCACATACTGAAGATAAAGTCTGATTACAGTCAATGTTTTTAAATGTTTTAAACTGAAAGTTTTGTGTCTTTCCTTCCAAATAATGGAGACACAGCATGTGTGTTCATATGTTTCTATCTTTTTTAATTTCTCCAAGACCTTTGGGTTTTTAATACAATGACAGGAATGGGCCCCATTCCTAAGTCAAAGTATGATTAAAGGTCATGGCATTAGTATTGTTTCAGTCATTGATGTCAGCCAAAAGTGGTCTTCACAGCACCTGCAATATGCCCAGAATTGTGGAACTATCTGGGTGTCATTTTTCCACATTGCCTTCATTTCTGTCTGCAAATCCTGGTATTGTATGACTTTCTGTCTCTCTTTCTCTCTCTCTCTCTCTCTACGTAAGACACTGTAATCACTGGGTCTAGCAATTTCAGTGATCAGTGCTACTTTTGTCTTCTTTTCATGGACTGCATATCTGGTTTTCTCACATCTATTTTTTGCACTGTTTGTAACGGGTGATCCCAGGTGATATAAACTTCATCATTTTCTATAATGCACTGTGGCTCATGTTTCTGATGCTTCTTAGCTACTTCAGTATTATAATGTTTCCACAATCTCTAGTGCAACAGTCTTGCCGCATTATTATGCCTTTCAGTTTACAGGCCTTCTGTTATTAGGGTATCACACCCAGCAACAAGATGTATGACTGTTTGCAAATCTGCTTTAAAAAAACTGCCTTTGTCTGTTTCTCCAACATGTTCAATGGACTTTGTAAACCAATGTGTATGTAGTCCACTATCCTGGGCCACCAATATTAATATTTCATCTATTGGTTTAAATTCACCTCTCCTTAACCATTTCTGCATTCTAATCAACATGACATTGTTAAAGGAGTTTTCAGTACTTCTAACTATATTTATGCATTCTACACATTTCTTGTCTTCTCATTTCATCCTTTACCTTATATTCTTTCTTTTGTTTTTTAGCAAATTCAGTTGCTCCTTTTTTGTTCTACTTCTGGTATGATTTCCATTCCCATTTAACACCAATATACTTTAGCTAAACTAAGAAGGGACGTCGTCTTAAATTTGTTCTCCTCATATTTTAAAACTTTCACTATGCTTGGATCTTGTGAGGTCAGCAGGTATGTATGCAGTCCTACAATTGCAGATCTATGCATGTAACCAATTTCAAGGAGGCCCATTCCTCCTTCAGAACAAGGAATATATTATCTTGGTATAGACTGATTTTTATCAATCATTTGATAAGCTTGAAGCATTTTTCTTGTTTCCTCTTCAACTGATCCAATATCATTTGGGGACAGTCAGTCACCCTAAAACAGTTCTAACAGGAAGAGAAAATTGGTTTATAGGATGGACTTTGTTCCTAGATGTTAGGCTTGTTTTCATTATTAATATTAGTCACCTAAAATATTCCTCACTTAGTTTTATTCACATTTGTTCATGTTTTATTGTTGATCCTTCATCAGTTGCCAACTCCTGCTGAATTTGCTTTATATCACATTCCTGTCCCAGACTGATATTTTCTTGGCGCTGCAGCTCTCCTGCTTTAAATGTTGCTTTTGTACATTTATCAAGACCAAATAACATTCTTACACCATCTGACAAAGACTTGATCACTTGCAGTTGTGCTTTCAGTTCCTCATCTGACGAGGTATGCAGTTTTAAATCATTCACAACTTAAAAAAGATGAGAAATATTTACAATTTGTTTTATATGAGCCAGTTTGTAGCCATGACCCAATCTGTTAAATAGACAGCTTAATGGGTTAAGGAGGGCAAGACAACAGAACAGTGGTGACAAAGAGTCACCCTGAAATATCCCCCTTTGAATTTTTATCCTTGGGATAATACTTTGCCCTTTACCATGGCTTAGCTGCACAGTGGTTTGTCAGTGCTTCATGGTCACTGTAATGTAATCAATCAATGTAGGGTGTATCTTATACATTTATAAACACTCTTTTATCCATGAATGTGGGATGCTTTCAAATGTATTTTTCTAGTCTATCCATGACATACATGGAGTCTTCCCCATTTTACAATTCTCCATTATGACTTTCTTTAACAACAAATGATCCTTTGTCCTATATGACTTTCTTTTATTATCATTTTGTTGACTATTTCTATATATGTAACCATAGTAATGATTTTGTAGTTGTGTCTTTGAATGGGAATTACCATACACAGGTCTGCATACCATGTGACTTCTCTGTCAGGATGTAGTTCAGTAAAGTTGTTCTTGAATGCACATTATATCTAGTTTTCTTTTTATTAGTCTTGATTGGTCATGCAGTTAATTGCACATATATATATATATATATATATATATATATATATATATATATTTATATAGAAACACTACTAAATCTTGAACTTTTGAAATCTCAGATTTCAAAAGTTCAAGACCATGTAGCTGAAACCCCACATTACCAAAAGACCAGAAGCGCGAAATTCAAAATCCCGATGTTAAGGGATTTTGAGTTAGCGCTTCTGGTGTTGCGGTTTAGGTAAGTATGTGTGTGTAAGTGTGTTTGTGAGGGGGCTTTAGTGTGTGTAAGTGTGTGTTGTGACTGTGGTGTGTGTGTGTGTGTGTGTGTGTGTGTGTGTGTGTGTGTGTGTGTGTGTGTGTGTGTGTGTGTGTGTGAGGGGCTGTAATGTTTGGGTGTGAGTTTGCCTTGTGTGTATGTTTGTGTGATCTCAGAGTTAGAATATTAAAGTAGGGGGTGTGTGGGGGGCACAGCCACCTCCATAGGGGGTGCAAGGGGGCCCCCCTGCTTATTTTTAGTGTAGGGTGGTTTGGTTATGGGGGGAGGCTGTGTGTATGTTTGTGTGTGCTGTATGTATGTAGTACTTTCTCGATTTTGAATTTGCAGTTTTAATATTTCGGTAATGCGGGGTTTCGAGCTTATAGTCTCGGTATTTTGGGCTTGGGGATTGTGTAATTTTGGTATTCAGTAGTGAATATATATATATATATATATATATATATATATATATATATATATATATATATCAATTCATGCATCCATAGACTGTTATATTAAATGTGTGTTTTGAGTGCAGTATGTGAAGTTGCATTTTGCACACACACACACACACACACACACACACACACACACACACACACACACACACACACACACATATATATATATATACATATATATATATATGTATATATGTGTGTGTGTGTGCATTTGTCCATTTAAATTAGCATGTCTAAGTTTCAGGTGGGAAAACTGGTGTTAACTTATTCCTTTTTAAGGCTAGGTCAGGTTAAATATGGTAGAAGTTGTTGAGAAGTCCTGAAGTGTCCAGACAGCTTGTGTTTTTGGAACTGTTGATGGTGAAATTTGATGGTATGAGGTCAGGATAATCATCTCTGAGGTAGGACACTAGTCAAAATACCCATACTTTCCAGTGGAAGTCCTTTTAGTAGAGAACCAGGAGGTTATCTATATCATATTAAGCCAAAAGCATCAAGAGACATTAAAATCTGTAATTAGAGTAACACTGAATGTTTCCCTGAATGTTTGCTAACAGACCTTTATTTGGGGTAAAAGGCTGTTTTGTTCAAGAAATTTTGGTAGGAAAGTATTAAAAAAGGCAATGTTAAGCACTCGATTCAGACTTGTTTCCTCAGCAAATAAACGGGACTTTTAAGTTCTTTCAAGTTTTATTTAAGCTGCCTTTCTTCAGTTGATTATTGTCTTGGTTAAGCTAAAGCCCATTTTATATTCTGTATATAAAATGCACCATTTATGAAGAAACCAGGTGTGTTCCATGATGAAAACATTATTCTCCCTCTGTCTCTATCTACGTGAACTGAGCTCTGTCTTTATAATATGTTTTTTCTTTTAAAATAAATGCAAATTAAGATTTGTGGTCATTTTTGATGAGCTGTGGCATTTTATTGTTAGTATATGACTGACTGTGATATCTGGGCGGAGTTTGTTTAATCTATGGGATTAGGTTTATCAAGTGGCAAAAACATGATGATTAGTTTAGGGTGTTTGACATCAACAGGTCATGCTGGAGTGATAAAACACATCTTCCAGAGACTGTCACTTCTCTATAACAAGCTCCCAATTCACTTAAAAGAGAGCCCCTCCCTGACTTTCTTCAAACACAACCTAGATCAATGTATAGGTGACAGCAAATTCACTCCTGGGATGGTGACCATGTCTCTCCTGGACAGAGGAAGTCATTATTAACTACCATAGACCTTTGCTGTTGCAAACTTCACTCACCTAATCACCAACAATTAGGGATAAATATGACTAAGCTTGTAAGGACTCTAGGGCTGTTAGCCTAGGAACCTTCTATAACCCTATGACACTATGAATTTGTAGCAGAAGTAATGACACATAAAGGATTGTACTAAGCTTGTGATGATTGTCCAAAGAGTAGTAAATGGATGACACAAGAGAAATGTTGGCAGTGACCAAAATTTGACTACCCATTGGATCATGCATTTTTATCATAATCTTTTATTTTAGTTCACCACAGATAGGAAAATTATTATATATAGAGGGTTTACCCTAGTGTTTTTTTGAATATTTTCCTATCAAACATCACATTCCTGGAATGAAGACAGCATTAATGAAGTTCATAAAATCTAATCAAATTGAATATTTCCCTATGAGGCCAGACCTAGGAATGAACACCGCCATGAGTGCTTGTTTGGCTTACTTGCTGTGCTCTGCCTGAATATTACTGATCTCTGTCTGCATTTTATTTTTCCCATGCACCCGCCTAACTGTTGTTGCATTTTTAAACTTTGTGGCTTTTGAGTTGCCTGCACCTACTATAAATCTGATTTTGGATGCTTTTCCCAGTTACATCTCATCAGCTCATTCTACTGAGTAGAGAGAGAGATTATTTGGGAAGGTCCACCCCCTTAGTTTCTTAACCTTGAAATATCTTCTGTTTCCTCCCTTCCCACCTAACTTTTTAAAAATTGCACTTTATTCAGCTGAGTTTACTGCATTCGTGTTTCTTCCTACTTTATTACTTTATTTTTATTTTGTTGTTGTCCTTAAAAGTATTCAATTGCATTTATTCTGCTGAATTTATTAGTGCTTGTTAGTAGCCTGACTAAATTTTAACTGTTATTCTAAGCCTCTTAGTTTTAGTTTAAGCTCTTGGGCTTCAGGCCAGTTGTTTTACATTAAGAAGGTTTGTAGTCTACACTCTTGTGGCAGGATAGATAGCTTACATCCTTCTAAGTTGGGGATTGCTGGTTGAAGGCTTAGCATGTTTGTTATTCTAAAAGTGTCTTAGTTCTGGTATAAGGGCTTGGGCTTCAGGCCAGTTATTTTACATTAAGAAGGTCTGAGGTCTACATTCTTGTGGGAGGAAAGAGTAGCCTCTGCCCTTCTGAACTGGAAGCTGCTGGCTGAAGGCTTATTGTGCCTGCTTATTTGAACTTTTTTTTCTGAAATTGTTGCACTTTGTTGTAGCATAGATTAAATTCAGACCTGCTGAATCTAGTTCTGTTTGTATAACTTGAGCAATAAACCAGGCCATTTTTTGTTGGAGAGGGTTCCCCTGCACCCTAGTGGTAGGAGTGTGCAGTTAAAACTCATCTGATAGAAGTTTGCTGGAACAGGGCTCAGGTTTGAGCTTTTTTATTGGTTAATTTGTTTAAATCAGTTTGCTCTCATTTACTATGTAAGCACCATGCTTATATGGGTTTGCGCATTTAGCAAAGGACCACAAGGTTTGGCAACCAGCTACTGCTCTGCTGTATTTATCTGATCAATCCAAGGCATCTGCTAATCTGCAAAATTTAAGAAGAATTTCTCACTGTATATTGCACTTTTGAATTGCATTTTTATCATATCACTGCTTATTTGAACTGTTTTTTTTCTGAAATTGTTGTACTTTGCAGTAGCATATATGATATTCTGACCTTCTGAATCTAGTTCTTTTTGTATTACTTGACCACAAGCCATGCTATCTTTTGTTGGAGTGGGTTCCTCTGCATCCTAGTGGGAGGAGTGTGCAATTAGAACTCATCTGTTTGAAGGTTGGTGGAACATGGCTCAGTTTTGAGATTTTTTATTGATTAATTTGTTTAAATCACTTTTATTTCATTTGCTACGTAAGCACTGCATTTGTGCAGGTTTGAGCTTGTTTGCGCATTGCACACTGCCGAGCAGTGGTGGGCACCAATGGCTGTTATAGACGCAAACACTTCTGCCTGCACATTTTCTCATAGTACTCTGCTAGTGTTTCATTGGTGAGTTTTCATGATTGTCCCTCACTGACAGGTGATACATGCAGCGAAGCTCCTGAGGTACCAGCACAGATCCTACCCACTAACCCTTCACATTTTGTATCCAATTCTGGCTTCTACTTTACCTGGTCTTTCCTGTCCTCTCCCTGTTTTCTGACCACATCAACTTACCTAGTATTATGGATGGACAATTTTCCATACTTTCTCTAGCCAGCCTGGTTGACATAGGCATTTTGAAGTAATGTAGCAATTGCCTCTTGTACACTGACAACCCACTTCTTCTCGTCTACACAAATTCATTATGTGAGAGATGTATCTGTATCAAGAACCTAGAATCCAGGCTCTCTCGCTCATCAGTCAGTTCATCTGATACTAAGCAGGTTGTCAGCATGCATGCCTCACCTCCTGCACCTACCAAACCAACAACACATAATCCCACAGATATGGAGGTCCTTACCAGAAGCTTACCTAAACATCAGAGACCTTCTAATCACAGACACAAGCATGATTCACATAATACAGCCTCTGCAGAACATAGTGTGCATAATATATCACACATCAATGTCTCAAGTCAACCCCCTAAGTCATAACACAAAACCCAATATCTTAGTCATAGGTGACTCAATTGTAAGACAAACAGATGACTCTCTCACCAGGTTGGATAAGGAAAGAGTTATGGTCAGCTGTCTGTCAGGTGCCAGGATCCACCACATCAGACACACACTCAGGTCTTTCAACAACAAGCACTGTTATGACTCCATCAGAGTCCATGTTGGTGTGATCAACTTCAAGCATACTTCACTGGACTATATGATGAGAAATATGACTGAGCTCTCTGATTATGTGTCTCAGGCAGGTATGTCCCTAGCCTTAAGCAGCATTTACCTTTCCCTAGGATGATACCTCAATACAAGCAAAAAAATGATTGACTTCAACAATTGTCTTAGTTTCTGGTGTCATTCAAAGGGGATCCAGTATCTGTCAGCCTGGGATGACATGGTCAACAGACCTCAATGCTTTGCCAGAAATGGTCTTCATCTGTCGCCCCTGGGATTTTGGACACTGGCTAAGGCTCTTGCCACCCACATAGTGACTTTTTTAGGCAACGTCATAAGAACAAAATTCCCGATGTTAAAATACTTTCTAAAAACAACCTCAAGGTTATGCTGCTAACTGCTAGGAGTCTAAACTGCACTGCACTCAATGGAAGCAGTCCTTGCCTTGGAAGATGTTGACATTTGTATAATCACTGAGACCTGGTTTAAGGCTGTGGAGAGCACCCCTGATTTACCAGGTTACATTTCCTTCCACACATTCAGACTGAAGGCATAACAACTAAAGGAGGTAGTGTATCGATAGTCATCAAAAATAAGTACACCTTTAGCTTCGTTAAACAGCATGATTACTTTGAATTACTTCAGGTGAAAATGACTGTAGGTAAGACCCTCTTCAGGTCATTACCAGCTATAGGACCCCCTCCATGAATCAGGACATCCATTCAGCCTACTTGAATCTACTTGAGTGAATCAAGATACAACCAAACACCCTGCTTTTGGTGACTTTTATTACCCATCCATTGACTGGGTAAATTATACATGTTCTAACTCACTTGCCCAAAGGTTCTTGGACTTCATTAACTCCAATGCCCTGGACCAGCTGATTGACACACCCACAGTGGGCTCAAACATCCTGGATCTGGTGCTCACCAACATGAGGGACCACTGCACCACCTCCAGTGTGTGGCCATCCCTGATGAGTTCTGCCACCAATCAGTCTCACTAGAAGTAACTATAGCAAAAGACCCCTCCCCCTTTGCAACAACTACACTAAAAATCTCTTTAAGGCTAAGTACAACCTCTTATGTCACAGCATAAATAGTGTCATGGTCTCTCTCCCCAGTGATGGAACAGACACCTCTGCTGAGTCATACATCAATGCTTTATATGATCATCTATACAATTGTATTGACTCTGCCATACGTGATAGAACCATAGCAAGATCTTCAAGTAAAAACAAACCTGCTTGGTGGACAACTGCCAGTAATAGGCTATACAACAGGAGAAAGAAATTGCTGTCTAAGAGTAGGAAGGGGCAGTCTCAAAACTGGAAACATTCCCTCCTCAAGTTAAACAAGCAAATAAGGCTCCTAGTGAAGTCCTCCAAAGCTAACTATGATTCCAAATTAGCTTCCCTGATTAAGGATAACCACAAGGCTTTTTTTAGTTACATCTGTAAACTCAAAGGTAAGGCCCGGATTTGTGCTGAACTCAAAGTTAATGGTACTTCATATACAGAACCTGTGGATATAGCAAACTTACTAGCTGAAAGGTTCAGTGAAAACTTCATTCCCCTGTCCCCACCACATATACCCCTAAGGATCCCTAACACCTGTCCCCACCAAGTATCTTTTGATGAGCAGGACTCTGCGGGACCAGACAACATCCTGGGCTGTGTTCTACATAGGTTAAAACAGGAATTAGCATCACCGTTGAGCATGCATTTCAGTCACAGTCTAAGCACTGGCTTCATCCTAGCAGAATGGAAAACAGCTACCATCATCCATTTGCACAAAGGTAGTATATCCATAAACCACGGGTCCTAAAGACTGATTAACTTGACCAGCATTATGTGAAAGGCCATGGAATGAATCATCATGGTCTTTATTAACAAAGAGATAGGAAATCTCCAAACGCTCAACCCCACCCAATTTGGCTTTGTCAAGGGGTGATCATGCCTGTTAAACTTGATGGACTTCTTCAAGATGGTCACCAAATCCCTACACGAGGACAAATCTGTGCTTATGGTCTACCTAGGCTTATCCAAGGCCTTTGACACAATCCCTCACTCAGGCATTATTGATAAACTCACCCAGCTGGGTATCAACCCATATATTGTCAGGTGGGTTGCAAACTAGCTCACTGCTAGAACTCATAAAGTCAAAATAGGGGACTCCACCTTCTCCAACAGACCCATAACCAGTGGTGTTCCACAGGGATCACTTATGGGATCCATACTCTTTGTAATCTACTTCTCCAAAATACAGGCTAAAGCTAAAGGACTGTGGCTGACAAAGTTTGCTAATGACTGCAAACTGGAAGTGATCATTGAAACCCCTAGCGATATCAACATCCTGCAAGAAGGTCTTATGCAGACTAATGACTTGCATCAAATGCATGGTCTTAAACTTAATGCAAAAAATACATTGGGCAGGATTCACGAAGGCTTGCACGGAGTGTAAGAGACGTGTAAAACTCCATGCAAGCCTCGCGATCCAGGAACAGCCCTAAACTCTGTGTAAGAGACCAGCTAAAACGTCTCTTACACGGACTGGGCGTGGACATGCTAAATACCTCACTTGCAGCCGAAATGTATGCAAATGAGGTATATTAGCGATCCACGAAGCAGAAACCAGCCCGTGTAAGAGACGTTTTAGCTGCAGAAATGTACTCAGTTGACAACTGAGTACGTTTCTGCAATTTCTAACGGAGCCATGTCAGCTCCAAATAATGGGTGCATATGTGTCAGGCAGCATGCCAATGGCCAAATATGTGGCCATTGGCAAGGTAACCCGATGCAAAAATAATAAAAATATAATGTTTAAACCCAGCGCAGCCCCACGCAAATGGGCTGCACTGTATAAAACATAAAAATGAAGGTTATAAACCCACAAATGTGGGTTTTATGCAATACATGGAATGACAATGCAGGGACCAGCAGACCAAAAACAACCTGGCCACCGTATAGTGGTTGCTAAGGGGGGAAGCTGAGTGTAAGACATGTAACTAAGCATTAGTAGGCAATCTCATGTAAATAAGGGTTAGGATACTGAATCTCACAGTCACATAGCAAATTATCACAGTCTGAGTAGTGTAAGAGATAGTGTAAGAGATACATAAGGGGGAGGAATAGAGTAGGAGATAGGTGACATCACAGGGAGGAATGGTAGAAAGAAATGCAGTTCATTGGAGGTCAGTGTAACATGACAGATGACAGACACAGATCAGGGAAAGAGGAGTGCCACAAGATAAGTGTGGGAAAGTCAAGAAATGGAAGGTGTACACTGTTACTTACACTAAAGTTTCTTGCTGGGCGTGCATGCGCACGTGTGCACGCCATGAAGCGCGAGTAGGGCAGTGTGCACGCGTGTAAGGCAAACTGAGCATGTGGGAGCATGTTGGTAGATGTTTAACACTGTTTGCGTGGGTGTGCGCGCGTGTAGGGCAGGCGGAGCATGTAGGAGGCTGTTGGCAGACTTGTAACACAGTTTGCGCGGTTGTGCGCACGTTTTAACCCGAATAAGTAGATTCCGAACCGTGTAAGCATGTGTGCTTGCGTGTAAGACACTGTGAGTGTGTTTCTGCTGGTATGCACGTTGCTCCCCCCTGAGGAAACAGAAAGGAAAAAGGAAGCAACAGAATTAGTAGGAAGCTAGCAGGGAATACTGCTGAAGCTAGCAGGTGAAAACAATTAGAAGCAGGCAATTACACAGGCAGAATAGTAGCCCAGCCCAGCACTTAAAACTCTGCAAACAGTAGTGCAGGATGTTTCTCTTAAAAGACACTGCAAGACAGGAGTAAGCTAATAGAAGTGAAAACTGAAAAAGCTCCACTCAGAGCAGAAATGTTAGGGGCTGCCATAGCTGTCATAATGAGACATAGGTGACTTGCTGAGGGTGGTGACAATGCAGATGGTGCCAGACAACCCACACTGAGGAGACGGAGAAGAGTGTACAGGCCCAGGGTCACCTACCATGGGTTACATGAGCTGGAGATAGAGCGCTATAGAGTGGACAGAGAGTTCCTGCAGCAAATAGTTGAGCTGTGCAGGCCACGCTTCACACACAGAACCAACAGAGGGGAACCCATCCCAGTGGAAACCAAGGTATGTGTTGGCCTAAGAATACTAGCAACAGGTACCTTCCAGAGACCAACTGGCGATATGATGGGGATATCACAGGCATCAGCCTCCAGGCTACTGCACCAGTTCCTGGATGCCATGTCAGCACATGTTGGTGATCATGTATATTTCCCCAATGCCCGTGAGGTATTGGCCAGCAATATGCGTCTCTTCCAGCAAATAGCGGAATACCCTGAGGTAGTGGGTGCAATAGACTGCACGCACATACGCATCAAAGCACCAGCTGGTGAGCGGGATAGGGCCTACATTAACCACAAGGGCTTCCCCTCCATCAACTGCCAGGTCATGTGTGATGCCCAGGGCATAATAATGAATGTGTGTGCTGGCTGCCCTGGGAGCTACCATGATTCCCACATCTGGCATTTGATGCAGCTGTACCAGACATTTGCCAATGGGGACATCCCACATGGACACATAGTGGGGGATGCAGATTATGCACTGGAGCCGTGGCTGATGACACCCATCAGAAACGCACACACACCTGAACAGGAACGCCATAATGAGGCACATGCACAAACACGTAATGTAATAGAGCGTGTGTTTGGGCTGCTCAAGTCATGGTTCCAGTGTCTGGACACATCTTGCAGTACACACCAACTACATGTACCCAAATTGTCATGGTATGTGCTATGCTACATAATATGATCTTGCGAAAACAGCTGCAGGAGGACCAGCATAGGGCTGGGCCAAACAGCCCCCCACCATTGCCAAGGCCATCACAGGCAGAGCGTGACTCGGAGGAGGAACAACCTGAGCCTGCCCCAGTAGGCAGAAGGAGGCGTGCCCAGTATGCCCTGGCCTTGGCAAAGAGGCAACGCATAGCACATACACTGGCTCAGTAGGAACCCTGGGAATGATACCCCCTCTGACTCACTCAAATAATAACATGGATACCTAAAATGACATGACCTACTAACAAACATGTACAGGGAGGTGTAATATGCGCATCCGACAGAGGCAGCCCTGTAGCACTACCTGAGGCACCAACACAGTTGGAGAAAAGTTCCCAGAATCCATAAACCAAAATGCCCAGGAACAACGTACCACTCCCACAAGAGGGGTAAGCATACTGGATGTGATAATCAGCAACATGTGTACTGGATGGCAAGATGAGAAGCATATCCTTCACTGGTAAGACCAGACCATAGAGTAATCACACTGGATATACACGTCCTGACTCCAGTCCCTGGCCAGAATACCACAGTGAAAGACATTTGTAAAGCATAGGTTGCACCCCTCCAGACCAATGTGGAATCCACGAAAGGCCTTTGCAAGTGCAGAATATGGGACACACCGCAGAACATGTTGTACAGGAATTCCATGAACACAGCCAGGAATGCTTGGAGTATGCAATCACAAATAACAACAAGACACAATGCCATACACGCAGGCATCTGGCATGCTGGACTCCAGCCATTACCAAACCATGTAAGAGAATGAGGAAGCTACCACATGATAGAGCAAACATAAAAAGGAAAGTAATCACTGATCAGTAGTATGGCAATAACATATGTCCACACATACAATCCACTAAGGCCAGCCACAACAAGTAGAATCTGTGAATCCAGAGGCAATGTGACACCTGTCCCAAGTACACAGACAACCACAACTCCCCCCAATAAATACAAATATATGTGATAGATGCAACCATGTATCCAAACCAGAGGCTGAGCTCCCCCAACCCAGTACTGTCAAAACTAGTCAGGAGGAGAAGGTAACCACATACACCACAAACCCAGTCCCACATAGACCTACTACAACTGTAAACCAAACATATAAACACACAAAAACATTCCCAGAGGCCCTAATTACAAACACACCACACCAACAGAAGCCTCCAAAGCAGATCACAAGCAACCACAACCTCTAAACATAGCACATACAACACATAGTACACAAAGCTGGTGTGCCAAACAGTCACAGGCCAGAAGGAGAAACAACATGCCTGATACAGTTGTAATAGGTGTCTGTATAGGCAGACACACTGCTGTCCCACTCACCAGACTGAACAAGGGAAAGGGTACTGTAAGCCGCCTGTAGGCTGCCACAATATGCCACATAACACAAGTACACAGGTCACCCCAAAGAAAGCAGAAATATGATGCACTCAATGTCCATGCTGGTGTGAATGACCTGAGATGTACCTCCCTGGGCTACATGAAAAGAGACATGGATGAGCTCTCTGAGTATGTACCCCAGGCCGGTATGACACTGGCCATTTTCAGCATCCAACCCTCACCAAGAATGATGCCACAGTACAAACACAGAATGATCATGTTTAACAGGTGGCACAGTTACAGCTGTCAGTCCAAGAGGGTCTAATGTCTGTCTGCTTGAGATGTCAAGCATGACAAGCCATGCTGCTGTTCCAGGGATGGCTTGCACCTGTTACCCCTGTGCGTCTGGATACTGGATAAGGCCTTTGCCACCTCCATAGAGCCATATGTAGGCAAGGCCAAAAAGACTACCCACCACCCTAGAAAACATAAGTGGTAAGAAACATAAGGGTAATGCTGACCAATGCCAGATATGTAAACTGCAATATGCATGCCCCTGAGGCACTTCCTAGTATGGAGAACATTGATGTCTGTGCAGTGACAGAAGCCTGCTGCAAGCCTAGTGATAGCACATCAGCACTACCAGGTTATACCACATATCATGCGTTATGGCCCCAACACCTGGACCAAAACATCAAAGGAGGGGGAGTATCCATATGCAGCACAGACACCCATATGACCAGGTAACTGACAATGCACAAAGCAGCGGAGACCACCCATGTGCACCTAAGTGCAGTCAAAACTGTTGTACAGTCAGTAGCATGCGACAGACCACACTCTCACAAACAAGAAATCCACCCAGACATCCTGAAGAAACTGGACAGTATGAATGTCCTACCAAATACCAGACAAGGTACACACAAATTACCACATAGGTTGCAAACCATTATGTATGCAAGGAGTAATCAGGGACCTAGGGACACAAGTCGACAGTACTCTGTCAGGTGACACTCACAATGCCAATGTGGCTAGGAAGATTGTCGATACTGGACACCGTATCATGAAATGATTCACATCTACATCAACAGAGGTCACTGTGCCGCTGTACTGTTCCCTTATCAGACCCATAATCTAGTACAATGACTCATATGGGATGTACTGTACGTGACACCTGCAGCGGTTCGGAATACCTCATAGTTACCCCACCAAGAGGATAAAGCGTGTGAAATATATGTCATATGCTGCCTGGGTGTAGACACCCCAGCTGAATGCAGTCACAGACTGCCTACACAGAGGCATTCTATGTCTGTTGTACAAGGCCATGTCCAACACAGGAGTAATGGACATGCTCCACCACAGGAAATCAAAGCCATTGGAGCTGTGAGAGTGACAGATGTCAGCCTCGACACATAATGAAATAGGATGTGCTGGAGGGACAGATACATAACCCAGAGGCTTCCCACACCCAGAAACAGGATCCCAATCCATGTTAGGCAGAGCCCCTCACTGACACCCCTCAACAGGAATATTGCCAAGTGGATGGATGATCGTACATGTATACTGGGGGTCTTCACTGTGTCATGACCAGACAGAGGCACAGTAAAGAAATTCATAGATGGCCATAATAGTTACATAGCAAGGGGTGGCGAAAAACACACACACTCCGGCTAGGCTTACTAATGCCATAGGGTGGATAGCCTAGTATGAACCCATGAACCTATGAAGATACAAATTGTACAGGACACTAAGGATAATCACAAGGCTTACTTAACTGATGGTAGGAACCATGTGGGGCATCCACAGATATGCTCCGAATCACACAGATATTACAAACAACATACCAAACACACACACATATTGCTAACATACAACCAGACAGGTGCAATGCAAACCCCCCCCCCCAGAATGCGAAATATCTATCCCAGCAGACTGCTGGTCCCCTGACATTGCAGATGCTGAGGTAACAGCCATCATCTGCAAAGCAAAACACACAGCAGCAAAGGTATGTGATGGTGTCCTGGGCTGAGGCCAACATGGACTCCAAGAATAATGGAATGCCAAATCACACTACTGCCCAATGTCAGCCCTACCACAGGATATGTACCCAAAGAGCAGTGTACAACAACAGTGGTCCTTCACAACAAAGGTGTTGCCTGAATGGATACTGCAAACTACCACCCCAGGATCCTGATAAGCTTGGTCTGCACAGCTATGGAAAGGATCAGTATGTACCGCAGACATAAAGCTATTGTGGACCTACTGATACTGGACCCTACACAGTGTGGCTGTCGTAACTGCAGATCCTGCCCCTAAACATGTTTGACCCATTTGAAGCAGTCATTAAGGTCATTGATGAGGGCAATGTGGTCCACACAGCATAGCTGGACCGTGCAAATGCGTCTAGACAATACCCTATGAGTTCAGTATGGATATGTTCACCAGCTTAAATATATACCCCTATGTCAGTAGTGGGGTTGCAAACCAGACCAAGGACAGAACTGACATGGTCAGATATGCTGCATCCATGTCAGACTACAAAGCAGATATGAGTGGCATCCCACAAGGACTGGTCCTGCCCCCCCCCCTCCGTTCTGTATATATGTCCCATAGGTATAGGCCAACATGGAAGGACTGTGACTGAACATGTATGCAGAGGAGTACAAACAGCCCACCATATCCAATTCCCAGCTGACACAAGCAACCCACAAAAGGGCCACCTACAAACAGACAACTGGAGCCATAGCCATGTCAGCAAGCTAATTGCAGAACTGTGTATAGACAACCACCGTGGATATACAGTAAGTGCCCACAAATTACCACACAGGTGTTAACCCATTATGTACCTAACATGTAATGAGAGACCTGGGGACAAAAGGTGATAGATATCCTGCACTGGACAAACATGTGGCTGTAGTGTTCGCAGAAACATAGTATATACCCACCCAATCATGAAGGTTGTCAGATGTAGATAAGGGGAGGTCACTGTGGCTCTGCAGTCATCCTTCATCAGTGTCACAATTGACTACAATAGCCCCTGTGGGATATACCTCAGCAGACACCTCCATCAACTGTAAAGTCCAAGATAGTACCCCACCAGGAGTAGCAAAGAGCATGAACAGATGCCATGTGTTGCCTGAGTAAACAAACTGCAGCCCCACACACTGCCATACTGACCAGCTACAGGCAAGCTGTGGCTGATGTATGAAGCCATGTCCAACCTGGAATCAATGAACATGCTGCACCTTGTACAATCTGAATGGCAGTGAGCTATGCACATGAGAGACCTGAACCCCAGCACCGACATACATAGGACAAGCTGTACAGAATGATCCATAACACAGAAGGCACCCCCACTCTTCGGTAAACTCCCGGTACAGGTCAGCCAGAGAGTCACCTATCGACACCCCTCAAGAGGAATCCTGATGAGTGGATGGGAGATGGTAGGCTAACCCTGGGTATCACTGTTATGTCAGAGGTAGACGGAGGCACAGCATACTAACCATGACATATGTCATGGCAAACTCCAGTTACAATGTGTGTCGAAGGACAAACACACCCTGTGACTAGCATCAGAAATGGCCTAGGGAACATCGCTAGTGTTTGCCAATGTCCACCCATGTTGTGGAATACACTACCAATGTTGGATGAGCCTGGTGTAGGTAGTCCATATCTGAACATAATGCAACATGGTCATATGTGCACAACTGGCCCCTACACAGTCTGTTGTGCTCACTATGAAGATGTCAAGCAGTGATAGGACTAAAGCCCAGGATACTGTCCACCACAGTGAAAGTACTGAACCAGTACACTATACGGTACTACAGTGTTAGGTCATTATGAAAGTATGTTGACAACTGTCTGCAAAGTATCCCATGCAATCCCTGCAGGCACAGTATAATCCCTGTTGTGGCAGACACAAAGCAGTTGGCCAGTTAGTACACAACATGACACCCAACACACAACCATAAACGTGAGATATTGTTGAACTTCACACACACCCAAATATGTGGTGGACTTCAGAGTGCAATATATGGAAAGCTCACACTGGGCATGCTCACACACTTCGATAAATGAGGCATATGTCAGACAACATGCCATGGAAAGGCTGAACTGGGCATGCTCACACACTTAGGCCATATCTCCGTTTAGCAGTTGGCCACACATATCTGGTATTTGTACGTGTCATTCCAGGAACCAACCACAACACAGTAATCTGCCCAGTGCACACAGTAAATGACTACAGAGACATAAGTGATATAGTGGATCGCCATCATATGCAAACATCTTCCACAGATACACAAGTTGGTCATAGGAACAGGGAATGCTATGGCAATAAAGACCTGCAAACAGTAGAACAGCACAACAAATATTGTGCATCTGACAATTGAACATATGGGTGTAGAGGTCAATATTAGGCTTGTTGCCCTAGGGAATGACAGCTCAGCCAGAGTGTGCTTGGCATCTGCATACCCAGTACAGTAGGCTACTGTGCCACTGTAAAGTAGGTCACATAAGGCAACATGTGGGGCTAGTGAGCTGTGCCTCTGTCAAGCAGGGGCACAGTGGAGATCCCAGGGTTTGAATGTGCTAAACCACAGCCATTTTGTCGGTGTGTGCTGGAAGAGGGTTGCTGAGGATCTCTAACAGTAAGTGGCCATCAATAACAGACTGAGGGGAGCCCTATCTGCATTCTCTGGACAATTCCTCTGTCAACACTGTGTTGTGATGATTATGTGTGAATAAAGTGCCATGCCGGAACTGTTCACAGATGTCCTCCCTCTGTGGGCTACAGCTCTGCAATGTATTAGCTCACTCTGTCTGTTGTACAGCTCATATATGGCTGGTGTACACCTGACAGGTGTCTTGTTGTGGAACAGTCATGGGTATATGTGGGATAGCATGATCAATGCAAACCGTACACATGCTCATAGAATGCATTTGTCAAGGATTATGCTGAGTGGCCAGTATAGTCCCCCAGCATGGGTCCTCTGAAGTCGTCCACCACAGTCTTCACAAGTGTAGAGTCTGCTTGTGCTAAATACAGTTTGTGTGCAGTGACAACCTTGCCTGGGGGTGGAGATGGGATATGGATGTCCAGAGAAAGGTGGGTATGGTCAGATATCAACAATGGTGGTCTACCTCTGGTGTGGAACAGTGAGTACCCATGTTGCAGATGGACAGGTGCAATATGTATTCCCCCATGTGGCTGTGGTGTGTGGTTCTGCCATAGCACATGGACCCACAAATTGTAGTGGCTGTAGGGTAAAGTGGTAGAGGCCTGAGTAGTTCTCACACACAATATGCCTGTACCTGATGTTAACAACTGGAATTGTGTATGTGAACACATGCATATCCCGGCACTGTTCCCAGGGAAGCTAAGTGTGTGTCCTGGATGTGGGTGTGGTGTTCTGGACTGGTTGTGTTGTGTGTTACAGGTCCTGTGGTCACAAAGCATGGTATAGAACATAACCTGCCAGTGCGATGTGCATATCTGACCCTGACGTAGGTGGCTGCAAATGCATACATATGCTATCCCCCACCTGACAGGTAGTACTACATGTACATACCTCTGTAGAAATAAAGATGTCAGCACCCTATAAATACTGCAGGTGCGGAACAGATGCCCAGTAATCTGGATAGTGCGCTCTGCCAATGCATTTCCCTCAAGTGTCATAATATAGTTAGGTAGGGGTTTGAATCCTGCAAATGCTCAGTGTGTGTGTGTAGGTAGGTGAGTGGGGTTTGTGTGTGTGAAAGTCTGTGTGAGGGAAATGTCCCTTTTGGCAACTAGGAGAACACACTACAGGATGCACATTCCCCTTTCTAAACACTGATGATGTCAGCACCCTATAAGTACAGCAGGAGAAGGAAAACCTCCCAGTAATGCGAATAGCGTGCTCTGCTAATGTGTCCGTCTCGAGTATTATAAAATAGTTAGGTAGGGGTTTGAATCCTGCAACTGCCAAGTGTGTGTGGAGGGGGGTTAGTGTGTGTGCAAGTCTTTGTGAGGGACATGTCCCTTTTAGCAACTGTGAAAGCACTCTACAAGATGCACATTCCCCTATCTCAGCACGGATGATGTCAGCACCCTATAAGTATAGCAGGAGAAGAGAAACCTCCCAGTAATTAAAGTAGCGTGCACTGCTAATGCATCTGTCACGAGTGTCATAGCATAGTTAGGTAGGTGTTTGAATCCTGCGAATGCTCAGTGTGTGTGGAGGGGGTTAGTGTGTGTACAAGTCTGTATGAAAAAAATATCCCTTTTGGCAACTAGGAGAACACACTACAGGATGCACATCCCCCTTTCTAAACACTGATGAAGTCAGCACCCTATAAGTACAGCAGGAGAAGGAAAACCTCCCCGTAATGTGAATAGCGCGCTCTGCTAATGTGCCTCTCTCAGGTGTCATGATATAGTTAGGTAGGAGTTTGAAACCTACAAATAGCATGTGTGTGTATTTGGATGTAGAGAGTTTGTGTGTGTGCTATTCTGTATAACAACCATGTCAGTTTTGCCAGTCATGAGATCATACTACCTGATGCACATTACCCTTTCAAAACACTGATGATGTCAGCACATTATGAGTACAACCAGAGAAGAGGAACCATTTAGTAATTTGAATAGTGCGCTTCGCTAATGGGTCTTTCACACGTGTCGTGACCTAGTTAGGTAGGGGTATGAATCCTCCAAATGGCAAGTGTGCGTGCGTGCGTGTGTGTGTGTGGGGGGGGTAGTAGGGTGTGTGTAAATGCAAGTGTGAACAAACAGATCCTTTTGGCAAATACTACAATACACCAGATGCTGCATATTCCCCCAGTAAAATCAGAGGATGTCACCACAGTATCAGCACAGCCAAACAGGGCTAGTTGGCCAGTAATGCCAATAGTGCGCACTGCTACTGGGTCTATTACCATTGTCAGAGTACAGATAGGTATGTTTTGGTAACCCACAACTGCCACGTGTGGTTGTGTCACACATTATGACCCTGTGTGGGTCTTTGTGCATAACAATGCATGCCATTGCCCAAACCAGCAATGGCATTGCACACATGATGTATGTGTGTGACACATACACATAAATACCTGTGACCTGCAGTAGTTACCATGTCTGACACATGCCTCGAGTGGATAAATGGTATTTGCAATGCATAACAATATGACTGTGTCTTACTGTGCAGGGGCCGCACGTGGTATGTGTCTATACAGTGTGGGTGTATATGGTAAAATACCTACAGCAGGGGATACACATCTGGTCTGGGCCATATAGTCTACATGTAGTCGATGTACAGGTGCTGCATGTTCCCACCTGTTGTGGGAGTGGTAACATGTCATTCCACTGCAATTCAGTGACCACATGCTGGGAACCCTTCAACTAGTGTGTTGTAGCTACATTAATGCTCACGCACAATGTTTGGCTGGATGCAGTCCAGCCATATGAAGACAGTTCTTGAGACTGTCATATTACCTGTGTTGTTATGGAGGATAGGTGGTTTTCCTGTGTATGGGAGGGTTGTGTGTGCCAGGCTATGACCAGACGGCAGTCCAACACACTGTTAGCTGCAAATGAATAGGCCCTGATGCTTTGTGCTGTGCCAACAACCTGGAGGTGTGTGTATCTGTGGTGCCTTGGGATACCACCCCCTGTCCATGTGTGTTACATGTGTAGGGGACGACAGGCATGGTATGAGGCATAATCTGGCAGTGATGGGTTGCACCTGTGAGCCATGAATCAGGACTGTGGTACTGCACAGACATTGCAGTTCACCGTGCTGAGGACAGTGTCCAGTGCATACATCTTGTGGTGTACACTGCTGGTGTTGTGTAGCAGCACTGTTAGTGTCCAAACCTGTGTGATACCCGTGGATGTGGCTATGTAATCCATGTCCTGCAGCATAAGGCAGTATGTGTGTATCAAGGAGCTTTGCCAATATACATTGGGCCATGGGTGTCACGTGCAAGCTGCCCCTTGCACATCATTGTGGCTTCCCTAGCATATAAGCACACGTTGACAGACAGCTGATACCCTATGAATGACACTGGATACTGAGCAGAATGTAGACATACAACACCCTTCCTACATATAGTGGTAGCATACCTGGTGAGGGTATGTTGGCAACCAAGATCAGGCTCATACTGGCCCATGCCACATGCTGAGAGATCCCTTCTATGTTCCCTATCATGTAGTCCAGAGAGGTATGTCTCAGGTCATCCATAGTGGCATGGTCAATGACTGAGTCATATGTGTCCATGCCTCTGACTGACCTGTATGCATGTGTTTTGTGGTGGACCATAGTGCCCCTGAGGCATATCACTGTGACCTTCACCATATACAGCCTGTTGAGCGGGACCCCACTGCAGCGCCCAAGACAGGTACCTGACACATCTGTAGCAGGTGTGTTGTGTAGCCCTACAGGCTGTGAGTGTGTGGCACACAGGATGTGTGTGCCATATGTTGCATGTGCTCTGTTCCGACGTAACATATGCCTGTGTGCCAGCTGCGGAGGTATGTGATGCTCAGGCAGGATGCTATTCTGAGTCCCCACGTATGCCCCAGTGTGTTCAGCATGCTGTCAGTGCGGGTCTATGTCTGACGTGTATTGTAGTCACTGTAGTATGACATGCCACCTGACAGGGTATGGCATTACTGTGTTCAGAGAGCTCAGTCCCCAGATTGGCTATGTGGTGGCATCCCACACATGTGTTGTACGTTCCTGACCAAGGGTGATGGTTGACTGCATACATGTGGCAGCTGTGACATTGCCACATGACTCACATAAACCACAACTGGACCATAGAGGTGATTCACAGGTTACCTTTGCACATGCTACCCTAGTAGTGTGATTGCCATGGTGAGTACCAACACATAGGGCCAATGGGGAACGACTTACTGAAGGTGTGTATGTGTGGGTGTACTGCTACTGTTTCATAGCACTGGCATATATGACTGCACACGTGGGTAAATGCCAGGTAAGACATGTGCAATGTGTCACAGGCAACGTACATGCGAACAGGACAGACAGTGATGTTCTGTCATGTGTAAACTTGACATACATATCGTACGCTATGCAGATGTCACTAGGAGTCCACGGAAGCACTGTAACTCTGCATTGCAGGTGGAAGCAGTGTTCCAGGGAACCCCAAGCGAACATGCATGCAAACAAAGCTACAGTAAGCAGGGCTGGTAGTAGTTCATTGTACAACAAAGAAGGGGTAACACTAACAGTAAGTAACAGTGCAAATATGTAGGCACTATCAACATGTACCCTGGAATGCACAGCACAGATGCCCATGGTAGAACTGATATTATGTCATAGTTAATTGTGATTTGGATTACATTGGTACTGCACACATATCAACATGCGCAAACATCCACATTGCATAGTCGTTGTGGGCAACTTGACACCATTACTGTACATGTCCATCATTGCATATCACTACTTGCATTAACTTCCCCCCTGTGCTACCCATGTATGTGGCTATCTGTTGACATCCTTACCACCGGCATGCAATAATGTGCAGCTGTTACACTTTGGTATGTACTATGGGTGCAGATAACAATTCAGGACAGTCATACGGTTACTGCATTAGGCATGCTGGGATATACACACAGTCATATCAGCACACTGTACTGTTACCAACATGATACTACTAATGCACTTCTATATAGCCACCCTGTGCATCAGCAACATGTTTACCTGTTCCCGCAATGATGTCAGAGATTGCAGGAGGTGGCACAGTGTCATCATATGCGCATGGTGTATATTAGGTATGCCTGAGTCTGCCACTGATACCACCAATTGACATGTGTGTGTATGTGTGTTGGTGAGGGACAGCAGTACAGGGTGGGGCACTGTTGGTGCAGTGTATGTGGTAGCCCTAAGTGTTAACATTTCGCATGTGTGTAAGCACGCACACAGTTCCACCTCATGGCTGCCATATACAGGGGTTTGTGGACAGCCACAGACTGCACCTGGCAGGTCATACAGATCAGTGTCTGTGGGCATGGGCATGGTACCTGTGCCTGGCAGGGGTGCTACAGACCGTATCCAGTACTAAGCCAGACTGGGTACTGTCATCAGAAGCGGGAGTGTGTTGACTGGACACAGGTCCCTGTTGGGACTGCCAGAGCCACGTGCACATGGTCTCCTGGGGAGTTCCAATAACAGCACAGACCCAGCATTGCTGGGGCTGCTGCTGGCACTATGGGGGCATGCGCAGGCCTCTTGTCGTCCACGCTGACTGCCAGCTGCTGCTGTTGCTGGCATACGGCCACGTTGATGCCGCAACCGCCCACCATTGCCCTGGCTCATGGACATTTGGTTGTGGAACTGCTGTAATATGTCCCCACAACATCTGTCTATGACATTGGTGAAATTACGGATAGCATCCGCGATGTCACGCATACTGTCAGTCATGGCTGTGTGACATGCTCTCAGCTCCCTCAGACCCTGTCAGGTGTACCTTTCCATACGTGACTGTGCCTGCATGACAGCCCGAAATATAGCTGAGGTTGACAGACCTCTTTGGGCACATCTGCCAGAGGCAGTACGCCCACGTGTGGGGAAGCATGTGCCACAGATACCACATTACCCTGGTCAGTGCCCACTGTATCCTGTCCATCACCTAGGGACAATGGTGACAAAGGATGTACTGGCAGGATGACTGTGCGCAATGATGGGGTTGACAGCTGTGTACTGTCAATTGGCTGACCAATGGCGGACCCTGACACACCTTCCTGTACCATTACACAGATGTCATCATTACCAGTACCTGTGGCACCAGATTCAGGTCCCCTGCTGCAGGACACCAGAGCAGGACCAGAACCTGTGGGAGGAAGACAGGAAACACAGTTTACAGTGTCCACACAATGTTACCAGTGATGCACTTATGTACACATGCACACATGCACATATGCACACATGGACACATGCACACATGCACACATGAACACAGGCACACATGCAGACATGCACACGTGCACACATGCACACATGCACACAGGCACACATGCACACATGCACACAGGCACACATGCACACATGCACACATGGACAAATGCACACATGCGCACATGCACACGTGGACACATGCACACATGGACACATGCACACATGCACACGTGGTCACGTGTACAAATGCACACATGGACACATGCACACATGCACACGTGGACGCAGGCACACATGCACACGTGGACACAGGCACACATGCACACATACACACATGGACACAGGCACACATGCACACATGCACACATGCAGACATGGACACAGGCACACCTGCACACATGCACACATGCACACCCTGAAATATACACACAGAGCACTACTGAGTTACAGTAGTGTTACTAGCACTATCAGGACTATTATAGGTATTGTTAAACACACTCACCAGCATGGATGGCCTGCCTTGATGTAACCC
Organism: Protopterus annectens; assembly: GCF_019279795.1. NCBI lineage: Eukaryota > Metazoa > Chordata > Ceratodontiformes > Protopteridae > Protopterus > Protopterus annectens. Next base: position 545,808,117 of record NC_056728.1, on the reverse strand, counting down.
CAGAGGGACCTGCAGAAATGAGGAGATTAATGTCAGTGGGCACAACTGTGCCATTGATACTGCATATGATACAGTGCAGTGGTACACCAGTTGCCTTTCACACGTCAGCTGCTGATATTGCCAATATCACACATACACAGTTACATACTATGTTTACAGCTACATACCACGGACACACCTTACACATGCATAAACTAACAGTGTACAGAACAGTCAAGTGTACATATGGCATATTACCTGCATGCTCCATGTTGTGCTGCTGTGTGGATCCAGCCTCCATCATGATGCAGGTGTATTGCTGTTGCTGTTCTGGGGCTGGAGCCACAACACTTAGGAGTAGCCCCTCCAGTCTGGTGAGGGGGGGGGGATGTGTGGCCACCCCACCTCCTGTGGCAACCTGTTGCCTGTGGATATCCGACGCACGCTGATGGACATTTCTGATTAAATCACTGCAGTGATGTCGTACCTGCTCATAAGTCCTATTACGCGTGCCAATGCCATTTACCCTATGGACAAGTTCTTGCCACAGTGCAGCCCTCTCCTGCTGATTCTGGCTGGTGTGGGAAACAGTATGTCATACTTCCGCACCAGGCTCTGGTGTATCTCCTCATCTTCCGCTGCAGAGTAGGCGGGATTATGCTGACGCGCCATCTCCTTGGAAGAGAACACAAACAGGATATCAGCAGACTATGTCAGCAATATATGCCACACATACTATACATGATACTCAAGTGTAGTGATATACTACTACTCCCATATGTTGCATGTGTGTGTCTCGTGGTGGATACACAAGCACATGGCCAGATATCAGTGCTCAACCAACACCTGTGCAACAATACCTGCCACATTCCATACAACATAGTAGCATGCCCCATCGGTCAGCACACTGCGACAGGTCCAATGCACAACCTCACTCTGGGGGTTCATACCAAGGTACTGTATGTGGAACGCCATCCACTAGTGTGATGTGGACACAAGTTACTCGGCCTGGATATACATATCCCACCACCACCACCAGCACAGTAGACTACTTTGATATGTATGTGATTAGACAGTTATTCACTTGTTAGGACTGAGATGGTATCCATGCAGCCCACTGGGCCAGTGGAAGCCACAACCCACACTGCTGACCCCTTTGCGAATGCTTACCACGGACATCCCACAGATTGCATGGAACTTGCACACACATTTCTAACCCAGACCCTATGCACAAAGGTTAGGCATCCTGTCCAGTGGACCCCAGCCAGAGGCAGATTGTATAGCAATAGCAGGAGGCTACTGCAGGACAGAGCAGATTCACATTAAGGGAAGGCATCTGTGGTCAACACTGGTAATACGCTACAGTCTCTCATAACAACGACCACGGCCTACTCTGGGAGGGAAATGGCCACAAACACTATAGATAACCACAAGACCTTCTTCAGTTATGTTACCCATATGGACCAATCGCCTCAGATATGCTAATACACACCTACTTAACATTCACCGAACACACAGATATTGGCAACATTCTTGCAGACAGGTTCGGTGCACGTATCCCCCCTCCTTATCCCCCACAAGTTGAAATACTTATCACAGCTGTATGTAACCTCCCTATCATCTCACATGTCCAGGTGAGGGCTGCCCTCAGCAAAGCAGAACACACAGCATCACTGTGACCTGATGGTATCCCTGGATGTGTGCTACGTGCACTCCAAGAGGACATACAACCGCATATAAGACTGATATTTAACCTTGACCGTACTACAGGATATGTTCCTGGACACTGGCATAAAGCAAAAGTGGTCCCACACCACTAAGGAGGCACCTCTACTGACCCTGGGAACTACCACATCATAAGCATAACTGGCCTGGTCTGCTAAGCTATGGAATTATTCAGTATGGGACGCATATACAGCGATATTGGGTACCTGCAGACACTTGTTCCCGGCCAATTTGCCTTTGTGATGGGCTGATCCTGACTTTTGAACCTGGCTGACCTTTCAAAACAGTCACTACAACCATTGCTGAGGGCAATGCACAGACAACTGCTGCCAGGATCATGGCCTAACACTGACTGACATGTAATGTATAGTCATCCCCTTTTGGTGGGACTACGTACACACAACATATCACATGGACATACCTATAGATACAGACCTATGACACATTTGGAGGGTTCACAGTATGCAGACTATTAACCTGCTACTTTACATTACCTGTGTTTGTCGCAGCTGGTTGCATTACCACTACTTCTGCTTCCTGCTGCTGCTGGCACAGCTTGCTACTGTCACTGCTGACAGCTTAGACTCAGTGTGTAGCGTGTGTATTTTTTTTTTTTTATCTCACTCTCTGTCTCTGTCTGTCTCTCTCCCTCTGTCTGCTTCCAGACAGTGCAATGAACGTATTGCATGTGTGGAGTGTTAGTACAGGATGCTTTTGTAGGTATCTGCATAGGTCCCTGTGATGGCCTCTGCACCAATTGTAAGCCAGAATTTGCTAATTGCATGCAGCCAGTTGTGTACTGATTGCAGTTCTCACTGTGATTTTAGGACAGTGCTATAAAAGGGTATGTATGATAGGCGTTGCCCTTTCAGATTGTAAGGGCGGGGACCATGCTGGTATGCTGTGGACACTGTTCTGTGAGTGTAAAGGTTAGTATCTCTCTCATTATTCAGGCTGTGTTGTAGATTCACATTTCTCCATTCCTCTCTCCTGTTCCCTGTAGTAAGTGTGTATGCACAATGACACCTACAACTATATATATATATATATATATATATATATATATATATATATATATATATATATATATATATATATATATATGTAAATATACATACATTTATATATGTACATTAACTGACATTATTACCTACTAGCTACCAACTAGCATGGCTGTTTCTGTTCACACACTACTATTATGGAAATCCACTAGTTTTGACAGTAATTCTAAATGACATGCTTTGTGTACTACACATCCTATATTCCCTTTACATTCATTCCTACTATTACATGATATATTTATTTTAGCACAATGTTCTTGTATAAGAGTCATGGGTTAGTGGTAGGTCATACAGACTACTGTTTCCTGGGTTCGGGACTGACAGTGGGATTTTATTTTGCTTTTGAACTGACTACAGGACCTGTCAATCAGAGTGACTAAGGCACTTTTAAGCAGTTGTAACCGGATTAGCGCTGGTTTGCGCAGAGCTCACGCATGCGCACTGGCGTTAAGCTCTGCACACACTCGCGCACACCCGCTTACAACCGCTTCACAGTGCTTACTCTGGCGCACACCCGCTCTATTTTTTTTGAAAGAAATTAAAATGGGGAGACAGGAAAGTGGTGAAAAAGGGGTCACAAAGAGGGTAAGACAGTTGGGAAACAAGCTTGGGATTTGCAGGAGGGATGTAGGTAAGGCCCATAGCTACCCATTTCTTCATCAGCAACAGCTGTGCATATGTATGTAATTTCGTGTGACATTTCAAACCTTCCACCCCTGAGAGAGGTGTCAGGACAACAATAATACTTGTTGTACAGCCAATTGTAATTGATAGTTTCCATGTCCAGCAGACATGTATGCAGAATGGGCAGCTATGTATGGGGTGTAATTTCTTTGTGGGTAAAGAGTGCCCTTTTTTTTTTTTTTTTTTTTTTTCTGGTGAGAGTGGTATGTCAGGTGAAGGAAGTCAGTATAGCTGGGGAGGTAGGTTGGGTAGGTCAACAGACAAGACAAACAAGACGCATACAGGGGCGGTGTATGACACGTTTGGGGGGGTTACACAATTGACGGGGATGGAGGTTTGGATATCCAGAGCCCATGAGCCCACATATGGTAACAGTGGAACTGATATCCCCACCCATGGGCAGTTGCCACTGTTTGTTCACTGCCCAGGACGGGGCTGTGCTGGGGGCTGTGTAGGCCGGGCAACAGGCATGCCCGTAAGTTGTGCCACCTTTGCCTCAAGTTGGCGTAGGGTCTCAAGAACAGAGTCCCGGATCTCCCTACGCTAAGGAGGATGAGTGGTGGTTCTCCTCCGGCCACGCTTGCAGAGAGGGGATGGGCCCCATCCCCTGCAGTGCTTCCACCCGCAGGTGGCACAGGGCCACCAGAGGAGGGTCCAGACTGGGCACTAGTGCCAGGTGCACTCGCCAGCTGAGGTGGGAGAGGTGGGTCCGCTGGAACCCGCCTTCCCTGTCGTTCTATGTTTTGCATTATGTCATGACAGTTTGGGTTAGTAACATACAATACCATACGCAATTAGTTGTAACAGCATGCATTAGTATTCCCATTAACCAAACACCCAGATATTCACACCATTGAACAACGAGCATAACACATGCATAATTTGAACAGCAATACACAGTCCAACAACATGCAGGGTTGATTGATGGCAACAGGCCATCAGGTTTGGATGTATGAACAGAGCAGATGCATCAATGGACATGCAAATATTTATGACCCATCAGGACAAATGTCCAGGGGTGTTAATTGTGATTGCACATACCAATTTCACGTGGAATGGATTATATGTGGTTATAGGGTGTGGTGAAGAAAATATTATTAACACCTTCAAATACCAATATATATGCTGTACATTTCTAATAGCTACAGATATATGCACACTACTGTTCTAACTACAGTTTCCTATATGATAACTACTTCACTTTGGTGATAGGACTGTTACTGCTACATCAATATACATTTTATTGTTATTCATACACGTTCATATCTGGCTTTGTTCAGCTACATCATCCTGCTACATTTGCTTTATATAGCTATAGACAACTGTGGATGTTTGATATTTCAGACAATCATACTATCTGCATATTGCAGACTGAGAGCAACATATCCAGATTTTGGGATACACATTCCAGCTGCAGCAACACTTTGGACACATTTCGCAGTTTGGTTCTACTTGTCACATTCATTTCATTCTGTACTGACTGCAGTATACTTTATTCAGGGGTTATTACTACTTTATTGGTGGATTCATAACTCTTTCTCACACCCTCTCACTTGTTTTCATTTTACTATTCAGGACGGTACTTACTTCTAGGCTTTATTGACATGTTTTACCTGTAGTTATTACAATCCTTTCCAGCAGTCTCACTTCTGTCATGTTTCAGTATTTCAACAGGGATATATTTCACACATGTGATTTGCTCATCTTCTGCAGCTGTACTTTTCAGCATGCTGCAGGTTATGCACTATTATATTACAGGTGGGGCATCTTTATTTCAGACTTTATTTGAGACAGTTTCATTTTTCTGTTTGGATTACAGACTGCAACACACTTTTGTAATCAAGCAATACTTGCAAACACTTTTACACTGTTACTTGCACATTTTATTACTTAGTGACTACACTGCACTCTTTTGCTAACTGTCATACTTTGATATTTCTTTACAGTTACTGGGAGTGGATTACTGACCTGCCTGGTGGCGCAACCGCACCAGCCTATCGCCATAGGCTCTGCGGTTCGCAGAACGGACACCTGCAGCTGTAATATAAATGAAGTAATATTGGAATACACATCCATAATATCAGCTAATTTAATTTCTTACATACATAATTAAATGTAACTTACTCAGTAGTGGGGCATTGGGCATTTGCTGGGTCTCCTGGATCCACAAGTTCAATTGGCCCTGCTTGCATTTCTTCAGGTCCGCATGGTGATGATGGACCTGCTCACCAGTCCTTGGAATCCCTGTGGCACTGGTGAGATCATGAGCCAACCGGTCCCACGCCTCAGCCCTATATGTTCCCCACAGGACCTGGCCCTGCATGAGTTGGGCCTCATGATTGTGGACTAGGAGCCAGACCATGTATCTGGACTCCTCAACACCCCACCTCTGTGCTTGAAAGCAACTACCCTCACCTACACCTGACATTCTGGCTGCAAGTCAGTTCTACAATTGTTTATGCTGTGTATTCCCGCCTATGGGGCTTATATATGCCGTTTTTCCCGCACTTATCTGTGATTGGCCATTTTGGAATTGTATCCATGTCACAAAACCTTCTTTGTCATGCTCCACTTTCTATTCATTCCTATATATTTGCTATTACTGCATTTCTGAGTACAGCTTTTGTGGCTTAGTGGTTCAGTACCTTGACTATGGTGCATGGTATCCTGGGTTTGAACCTGGCCACTGCTTTTTATATTTTATGACTGTCTAGACAGGCTAGGGGTTGTGTCTGTGTAAAGGCAGTTTTGTTACAGCTTGCTCAATGGTGCCCGTCGGTTAGCTTGTTGGCGCGGTGCGCAGCTCCGCACAAATGGGGAATGCTGGTTTAAGCCTCATTTGGCTATCAGCACGCATATTACGCTCAGCTCAGCTAGGGGCACATGGTTTCAGCTTGTGAAACCACTGCTCACCTATGGGCACTCATTTTGCACCTGTTAAACCACTGCTCACCAACGGGCAGATGCACTCACCTTGTTAAACTGTAGCTCAGATATAGGCACATCTGGCATCTTTTATTATTTTGTTATCTCACTTCTTCTTCTTTCGGCTTTTTCCCGGTCAGGGGTCACCACAGCGGATCACCATGTCCGCACATTGATTGGCAGTGGAGTTTTACAGTGTCGTGTTGCCAGCCCGGCGCCCAACCTTCCACAGAAGGCACACACACACGCACACCTAGGGCCAATTTAGAGTGTCCAATCCACCTGCAGCATGCCTTTGGGATGTGGGAGGATACTGGAGCACCTGGAGGAAACCCACGCGACCACAGGGAGGACATGCAGACTCCGCACAGAAGGCACCCCAGCCGAGGATAGAACCAGAGAACCTCTTGCTGTGATGCGGCAATGCTAACCACTGCACCACCATGGCCGCCCATTATTATTTTATCTCACATTTCTTCAAAATAAATGGACTATTTCATTACATTTTACATAAACTATGATTTTATATGTGTACATGTTTGTCAGGGACTTGTTTCATGCTTATTTTACTAGAAATAAAAATTGGTGTTGTGGGGGCTCGAACCATGAATGCCTGCTCGTCAGCCGACGTCTCTACCGCTATGCTATTGCTTCTTGGCTTACTTTGCATATTTAGTTCTTATATCCTTTTCCACTGACTGCTAACTGTGGCTAAGCTACGGGCACGCCTGCACAAATGAGCGCACACACGGGCAAACATCTTTACGATTGAAAAAAATATATAACATGTTCATTTATATATTTTATGTTCATAGTCTGTGGGGGCATGTGTTGTGTTTATTCACATTTCCATGGCCTCTGTCGTGGGTGTTTACTTTGGGCAATTTTACTCTTCTGGGGGCGTGTCCACTTGCAGGGCTCGGCCTACGGACACGCCCCCTACTGTCTTCCACGGACCGTGTTAGCCTTAGTTGTGATTCAGCATGCTCTCATGAATATGCAGAGCATGCTGACATCACTCCGTTTAACTGCAGCCTCCGTGTAAGAGTTATAACTCTTACACGGAGGCTTCGTGAATCCTGCCCTTAGACTTTAATACACAAAAAACTGTAAAAACACATATTTGTTAATAACTTACATACCACTCTTACCCGTAGCACCATTATCCGACACTCAGATCACTCCTCTATCATCTGCTCTTCTAAATGTGCCACTGCACTACAGCATCTCACCCAAGAAGCTTTTTCTTGCACTGAAACCTGGATGTCCCAGAACCGTCTCACCCTCAACCCCAATAAAACAAAACTTTTAATAATTACCCCCACAAAATCCAACCCTGTTAACAAGTCACTATTCTCCATTTGCTCCCAAACCAACACTATCATTGATGTTGTCTCTAGTACCAAATTGCTAGGTGTCATTACTGATGACAAATTAACTTTTTGCCTTCATATCTACAGCAACATCAAAAAACAAAAACATCAAAAATTTGGTGTCCTGTATAGACACAACTTCTTTCTTAGCCTCTCTGATAAAAAAGCCCTGGCCTCATCCTTCCTGCTTCCTACTTTGTTATACGGCACTCCCATCCTGACCATTCTACAGTCCTGCTTGAGAACAAAACTAGACTCTTCCTACAACAAAGTCGCCAAATTTGCTACTAATGCAAAATTTTCTACCCGTCACTGTTCCTCTCTGCATCAACAAAATTGGCTAGAACTCCCCTACTATCTCTCTTTTCTACAATTAACTACAGCCCACAAGCTTATCTACCACCCAGAAACCTGCCCTTCCCTCCCCTCCATACTGACCATGTACCATCCTACCCGACACCTCAGGTCAGAAAACAAAATGTTACTGTCTATCAAGAAACCCAGGTTCTTAGCTGGCCAAATGTTGCATTCCTATACTGTCTACAAGTCATGGAACAATCTCCCCCTTCATTCAGGGCTATCCATAATCCTGCCTCCTTTAAAAAATCCCTAAAACTACATCTCTCCTCTCACTAGTTATGCTCCTGCACCTAAATAAACAAGTCCAACACCCGACTTATCTCCCCTGTGCTTCACCGCTTCACCTTTAACAGTTTTATTACTATCATTTCCTTTCCAGTCTCTCTGCCTACCTACTACTTTTGGTCACATTAGCTTGACTTCTTTCCCTCCTTAGCCCTCCATTCTCAGACTGAATTTAACTCCCCTCTGCTATGATTCTTGCAGATATATTTTACACTAATGTTGTGTTTGTCTATTTTACCATGATTATAATACCACTGCTTGATATTCTTTATGTGTATTAATATTTTATGTGCATTAATTGTATGCAATTATTGTGGAGCTTTTCTCCCCTGGCTTCCACTGAAAATGGGTTAATTCTAGGCACAGTGGACTTTCCCGGCTAACAAATGCAACAAATAAATAAAATAAATGTCTTTCTTAAATTATGTCTTATGACACAGGCAATCTCATACATTTATATAAATGAACCATATTTATATATTTCACTTGCAAACATTATACATCATTTATAATCTATCCAGTCATTGTCAGTCAAACATTACATAGCACTTTCAAATCCTGCCTTCTTTTAAATCTCATTACTCCTCCCAAATATTATTTTGTATATATTTTTCCTACAATTGCCATTTTTATGTAATTTGTTCCAACCCTTTTCTAAATATTCCATTTCCAGTTGTTTATCTCTGCTACTATAGTGGCTATTTCTAGTATAGCTAGTTTAGACTTTGATTTCCATTTTCTAGTAACTGCTTTTTTGGCAGCCACCATAATTAGACTAAGCAAGGCTTTACTATGTCTAGGCAATTCTGATTCTATATCACAGCTCATAAAAATAATTTCTTTAGTCACAACAATTTGTTCACCCAGTATTTCTGATAAAGTAAACTGGAGGGAATATTTAAAGTCTGCCAACTCATTACACTCCTAAAAGATATGTTCCCGATTACCTATTTTTTTCTCCATCACACTGCCATCATTTGCATCTACCTGTGGAAAAATTCTCTGGAGTCTACCTGGGGTATAAAAATACCTATGCAAACACTTCCAAGCAAAGATCCTAAATCTTCTAGACTTTGTTGCATATTTGGGATGAATACAAATATCCCACCATTGTTTCTGTGTGAATAGCTTATCCAATATCCCTTCCCAAGCCTCTCTAACCTCCTCTAATTGCTTTTTAAAGTTATCATGCAATATGTTATATACCTTACTAATTCTCCCTTTTTTAACAGCAACTTCTGTTCTAGATTCTACTAAAAACTCTAACAATGCTGGTATTTCACTTACGATCCCCCTATTTCTTTCTCTTTGCCTACTCTGATATCAATCCTTGATAGGGAAGGCAGTCTCTAGCCTGCAGTACAAATACATTATTTCTTGGCCTCTTTCCATTCTCATACCTTTCCAGCTGCAATTTTCTGCTCCCAATACCTTGGTTTCTTTGCCATTTGTTTCTAGTAAATTCCATCCCCGTCTTGCCTATTGTCTGCATCCCTAATTGTAGTCATCCCTATCAGCAGAATTTTCTTTCTCCATCCCCTTGTTGGCATAGTTCTTAGAATACCTTCTGTTGCTTTATGAATATAATATTCTTTATAGTTATTGTTATTCTCATTAAGGATGTGCATGCAAAATCACAGTCTCTCCTTGTTTCTTCAGCTTTCCCCATCTTTTGTCATCATCCTTTTCCACTTTGAATTATAGCTTTCACATTATAATATGTATAGCAGCCATAACCATGTAGCTCTGAAACACCTCCTCAAATCAGGTAATCCCAACTCACCTTGTTCTATTGGAAGGATCAACTTATCCGGCTTGACTCTTGACATTTCCCCCTCCCAAATACAATCCTTCTACTCTTTATTAATTGCTATCCACAACTTCTATTATGATTGATAGAAATATGCCTGAGCTGTGTGAAAAACTAAAGGGGCTAAGAACATTCTCAGTGCTTGTATCTTGCTATCCATATCTAAAAAACAGAACTTTCCATTTGTCAGTTTTTGCATTATCTTTTGTTAGTCTGTTCCCATATATCCTTAGTTGCCATAACAGAATCCTTTTTAATCCGTACTCTTAAGTACTTCAATTTAACATGACCCCATAAATATGGGTATTGCTGAACCACTTAGTGTGTGGGTACATATTTTACAGTTATTGCCTTTGTTTTATCTTCATTCATTTTTACCCCCAAAAGACTTGAAACTGTCTCAAAATATTCCACAACACCTTTTCTGGTTTTGTCAAGTATAAAATAATATCATCTGTAAATAAAGTAAGCTTTTCTTGACCACCACACCAATTATATCCTTGAATTTTTGAGTCCCCTAATTTCTTTGTCAATGATTCTAAACATAATGCAAATAACAAAGGGGAAAGAGGATACCCCTGTCTGGTTCTTCTGCTCAAACAGAAATTATTAGAGAGGAACCCACCCACTTTATTTTTTACATATGATCCCTTATATATCCTCCTATCAACTTTATAATTTTATCAGGGAATGTAAATGCTTCCATTGCTCCAATCATAAAATTCCAGCTTAATCTGTTGAATGCTTTCTCTGTATCAAAACCCATTTACAACATTAGTATCTTCTTCCATTCTGCTTACATCTGGATCATTCTTGTTCTATTAATGTTGCCAAATGTTTGCTTTCCCTCCACAAAACTACATTGATCCATAATTATAAATTTTGGCATCACCTTTGCCTTTTGTATAGCCATTATAGACATAAATACATTATAATCATGGTTTAGAATCAAAAAGATCCTCTAAGAATCTGTATTTGTTTTTTACCATCTTTAGATTTTGCAGCCACCACTGCTTTCTTCCAGGATGTTGTGCTTCCCCTCCTTTTAAAATACTGTCAAATTCTTCCAGATCTTTATCAGCATTTTTTTGTCCTACCTTCTAAATTTTCATAGGAATACCATCTATTTCTGGGGACTTTTCTGTAGATTGGTTATACATCACCATTTTTATCTAATTTCTTCCTATTCTAACTGTTAGTAATTGAGCTTCATCTACATCTAACATTGGCATATTTAATTCTTCTGTAAACTTATCCATTTGTACTTTTTCACATTTAGAAGAAGGAAGAAAGGTCTGAATACCACTGCCATGGCCCGTATGTTAAAACTTAGGGCAGGATTCACGAAGGCTTGCACGGAGTCTAAGAGTAGTGTAAGACTCCATGCAGCCTTCGCAATCCAGGAACAGCCCAAAGTCCATGTAAGAGACCAGCTAAAATGTCTCTTACACGGAGTGGGTGTGGATAAGCTAATCACCTCACTTGCAGCCGAATAGCATGCAAATGAGGTAGATTAGCGATCCAGGAAGCCCAAAGCAGCCCGTGTAAGAGCTGTTTTAGCTGCAGAAATGTACTCAGTTGACAACTGAGTACGTTTCTGCAAAAACCACGATGGAGCCATATGTGTCAGGCAGCATGCCAATGGCCAAATATGTGGCCAGTGGCAAGATACCTCGATGCAAATAGGAGAAATTATTTTTTTTTTAAACCCAGCGCAGCCCTGCGCAAACAGGCTGCGCTATATAAAAACATAAAAATGAAAGTTACAAACCCACAAATGTGGGTTTTATGCAATACATGGATTTACAACGCAGGGACCAGCAGACCAAAAACAACATGGCCACCGTGTAGTGGTTGCTAAGGGGGGAAGCTGAGTCTAAGACATGTAACTAAGCATTAGTAGGCAATCTGATGCAAATGAGTGTTAGGATACTGAATTCCACTGTCACATAGCAAACGAGCACATTCTGAGTAGTGTAAGAGTTACATAAGGGGGAGGAACAGAGTAGGAGATAGGTGACATTACAGGGGGGAATGGCAGAAAGAAATGCAGTTCATTGGAGGCCAGAGTTACATGACAGATGTCAGACACATATCATGGAAAGAGGAGTGCCACAACATAAGCATGGGAAAGTCAAGAAATGGAAGGTGTACACTGTTGTCTACACCAAAGTTTCTTGCTGGGCGTGAATGCGCATGTGTGCGCACCATGAAGCGCGAGTAGGACAGTGTGAGTGCGTGTAAGACAGACTAAGCATGTGGGAATGTGTTGCTAGATGTCTAACACTGTTTGCATGGGTGTGCGCGCGTTTTAACCCAAATAAGCAGATTCTGAACCGTGTAAGCATGTGTGCGTGCATGAAAGCCACTGTGAGCGTGTTTCTGCTGGTATGCATGCTGCTCCCCCCTGAGGAAACAGAAAGGAAAAAGGAAGCAACAGAATTAGTAGGAAGCTAGCAGGGAATACTGCTGGAGCTAGCAGGTGAAAACAATTAGAAGCAGGCAATTACACAGGCAGGATAATAGCTCAGCCCAACACTTAAAACTCTGCAAACAGCAGTGCAAGATGTTTCTCACAATAGACACTGCAAGACAGGAGTAAGCTATTAGAAGTGAAAACTGAAAAAGCTGAACTCAGAGCAGAAATGTTAGGGGCTGCCATAGCTGTCATAATGAGACATAGGTGACTTGTTGAGGGTGGTGACAATGCAGATGGTGCCAGACAACCCACAGTGAGGAGACAGAGAAGAGTGTACAGGCCCAGGGTCACCTACCACGGGTTACATGAGCTGGAGATAGTAGAGCACTATAGACTGGACTGAGACCTCCTGCAGCAAATAGTGGAGCTGTGCAGGCCACGCCTCACACACAGAACCAACAGAGGGGAACCCATCCCAGTGGAAACCAAGGTATGTGTTGGCCTAAGAATACTAGCAACAGGTACCTTCCAGAGACCAACTGGTGATATGATGGGGATATCACATGTATCAGCCTCAGGGTACAGCACCAGTTCCTGGATGCCATGTCAGCACATGTCGGTGATCATGTATATTTCCCCAATGCCCGTGAGGTATTGGCCAGCAATATGCGTCTCTTCCAGCAAATAGCGGAATACCCTGAGGTAGTGGGTGCAATAGACTGCACGCACATACGCATCAAAGCACCAGCTGGTGACTGGGGTAGGGCCTACATTAACCACAAGGGCTTCCCCTCCATCAACTGCCAGGTCATGTGTGATGCCCAGGGCATAATAATGAATGTGTGTGCTGGTTGCCCTGGGAGCTACCATGATTCTCACATCTGGCATTTGACGCAGCTGTACCAGACATTTGCCAATGGGGACATCCCACACTGACACCTAATAGGGGATGCAGGTTATGCACTGGAGCCGTGGCTGATGACACCCATCAAAAACGCATACACACCTGAACAGGAACGCCATAATGAGGCACACGCACAAACATGCAATGTAATAGAGCGTGTGTTTGGGCTGCTCAAGTCACGGTTCCGGTGTCTGGACACATCTGGTGGAGTCTTGCAGTACACACCAACTACATGTACCCAAATTGTCACGGTATGTGCTATGCTACATAATATGATCTTGCAAAAACAGCTGCAGCAGGGCCAGCATAGGGCTGGCCCAAACAGCCCCCCACCATTGCCAAGGCCATCACAGGCAGAGCGTGACTCAGAGGAGGAACAAACTGAGCCTGCCCCAGTAGGCAGAAGGAGGTGTGCCCAGTATGCCCTGGCCTTGGCAAAGAGGCAATGCATAGCACATACACTGGCTCAGTAGGAACCCTGGGAATGATTCCCCCTCTAACTCACTCAAATAATAACAGGGACCACAGTCCTTGGCCAGAAAACCACAGTGAAAAACATGTGTAAAGCAAAATTTGCACTCCTCCAAACTGATGTGGAATCCATTAAAGGTCCTGTGCAGGTGCAAAATATGGGCCACACCTCAGAACCTGTTATACAGGCATTCCATGAACACTGCCAGGAATGCTTGGATTATGCAATCCTAAATTAAAACAAGACACAATGCCATACACGCAGGCATCTGGCATGGTGGACATCAGCCATAACCAAACCATGCAAGAGAATGAGGAAGCTACTACATGATAGAGCAAACATAAAAAAGAAGTAATCATTGATCAGTAGTATGGCAATAAAATATGTCCACACATACAATCCACTAAAGCCAGCCACAACAAGTTGAATCTGTGAATCTTGAGGCAATGTTACACCTGCCCCAGGTACACAGACAACCCCCAACTCCCCCCAAGAAATACAAATATATGTGAGAGATGCAACCATCTATCCAAACTGGAGGCTGAGCTCCCTCAACTCAGTACTCCCAGAACTAGTCAGGAGGAGAAGGTAACCACACACACCACAAACCCAGTCCCACATAGACCTATCACAACTGCAAACCAAAGACATAAACACAGGAAAAACATTCCCGGAGGCCCGAATTACAAATACACCACACCAACAGAGGCCTCCAAAGCAGACACCCAATCAAACAACTTCCAAACATAGCACATGCAACACATAGTACACAACGCTGGTGTGCCAAACAGTCACAGGCCAGAAGGAGAAACAACATGCCTGATAGAGTTGTAATAGGTGACTCCATAGTGAGACACGCTGCTGTCCTGCACACCAGACTGAACAAGGGAAAGGGTACAGTAAGCTGCCTGTAGGCTGCTACAATACGCTACGTAACACAAGTATGCAGGTCACCCCAAAGCAAGTAGAAATATGATGCAGTCATAGTCCATGCTGGTGTGAATGACCTGAGATGTACCTCCCCGGACTACATGAAAAGAGACATAGATGAGCTCCCCGATTATGTAGTCCAGGCCGGTATGACACTGTCCGTTTGCAGACTCCTACCCTCACCAAGAATGATGCCACAGTACAAACACGGAATGATCAGTTATAACAAGTGGCACAATTACTGGTGTCATTCCAAGGGGATCCGATGTCTGTCTGCTTGGGATGTCATGCTTGACAAGCCACACAGCTGCTCCAGGGATGGCTTGCACCTGTTCCCCCTGGGCGTCTGGATATCGGATAAGGCTTTTGCCACCTCCATAGAGCCTTTTGTAGGCAAGACTGAAAAGACTAACCCACCACCCTACAAAACATAAGTGGAAAGAAACATAAGGGTAATGCTGACCAATGCCAGATGTGTAAACTTCAATATGCATGCTCCCGAGGCCATCCCCAGTATGGAGAACATCGATGTCTGTGCAGTGACAGAAACCTGCTGCAAGCCTCCTGACAGCACACCAGCACTACCAGGTTATACCACATATCATGCACTATGGCCCCAAAACCTGGAACAAAACATAAAAGGAGGGTGAGTATCCATATTCAGCACAGACACCCATACGTCCAGGTAACTGACAATGCACAAGGCATTGGAGTCCACCCATGTGCAACTAACCGTAGGCAATACTGCTGTACAGTCTGTAGCATGCTACAGACCACACTCTCACACACAGCAACCCCACCCAGCCATCCTTAAGACACTGAACAGTATGAATGTCCCACCAAATACCAAACAAGGTACTCATAAATTACCATATAGGTGGTAAACCATTATGTATGGAAGGAGTAATCAGGGACCTAGGGATGCAAGTGGACAGTAACCTGTTATGTGACACTCACATTGCCAATGTGGCTAGGAAGACTGTCTATATTGGACACTGTATCATGAAAGGATTCACATCTGTGTCAACAGAGGTCATTGTGCCCCTATACTGTTCTCTTATCAGACCCATAATCTAGTACAATGCCTCATTTGGGATGTAACTTACCTGACACCTGCAGCAGTTAGAAAGACCTCAAAGGTACCTCACCAAGAGGATAAAGGGTCTCAAATATATGTCATATGCTGCCTGGATGTAGACACCCCAGCTGAATGCAGTCACATACTG
The DNA here is from genome assembly GCF_019279795.1 of Protopterus annectens. NCBI lineage: Eukaryota > Metazoa > Chordata > Ceratodontiformes > Protopteridae > Protopterus > Protopterus annectens. The sequence continues at coordinate 545,791,964 of NC_056728.1, read as the reverse complement.
CCTACACAGAGGCATTGTATGTCTGTTGTACAAGGCCATGTCCAACACAGGAGTAATGGACATGCTCCACCCCAGAAAACTCAAAGCCATCGAAGCTGTGAGAATGAGAGATGTCAAACTCAACACATAATGAAATAGGATGTGCTGGAGGGACAGATACATAACCCAGAGGCTCCCCACACCCAGAAACAGGATCCCAATCCATGTTAGGCAAAGCCCCTCACTGACACCCCTCAACAGGAATATTGCCAAGTGGATGGATGATCGTACATGTACACTGGGGGTCTTCACTGTGTCACGACCAGACAGAGGCACAGTAAAGAAAATCATAAATGGCCATAATAGTCACATAGCAAGAGGTGGCGAAAGACAAACACACTCTGGCTTGGCTTACTAATGCCCTAGGGTGGATAGCCTAGTATGAACCCATGAACCTATGAAGATACAAATTGTACAGGACAGTAAGGATAATCCCAAGGCTTCCACAACTGATGGTAGGAACCGTGTTGGGAATTCACAGATATGCTCTGAATCACACAAATATTACAAACAACATACCAAACACACACACATATTGCCAACATACATCCTGACAGGTGCAGTGCAAGCCCCCCCACCCAGAATGCAAAATATCTATCCCAGCAGACTGCTGGCCCCCTGACATTGCAGATGCTGAGGTAACAGCTAGCATCTACAAAGCAAAACACACAGCAGCAATGGTATGAGATGGTGTCCTGGGCTGAGTCCAACATGGACTCCAAGAAGAATGGAATGCCAAATCACACTACTGCTCAATGTCAGCCTCACCACAGGATATGTACCCAAAGAGCAGTGTACAACAACAGTGGTCCTTCTCAACAAAGGTGTTGCCTGAATGGATACTGAAAACTACCACCCCAGAATCCTGAGAAGCTCGGTCTGCACAGCTATGGAAAGGATCAGCATGTACTGCAGACATAAAGATATTGGGGACCTACTGACACCGGACCCTACCCAGTGTGACTTTCTTAAGTGCAGATCCTGCCCCTAAACATGTTTGACTCATTTGAAACAGTCATTAACGTCATTGATGAGGGCAATGTGGTCCACACAGCGTAGCTGGACCTTGCAAAGTCTTCTATACAATACCCTACATGTTCATTATAGATATGCTCACCAGCTTAAATATAAACCCCTATGTCAGTAGCAGGGTTGCAAACCAGACCAAGGACAGAACTGACATGGTCAGACATGCTGCAGCCATGTCAGACTACAAACCAGATATAACTGGCACCCCACAGGGCTTGGTCCTGGGACCTCCCTCGTTTGGTATATATGTCCCATAGGTACAGGCCAACATGGAAGGACTGTGCCCGAACATGTTTGCAGAAGACTACAAACTGCCCACTATATCTGACCCTCCAGCTGACACAAGCATCCCACAAAAGAGCCACATAGAAACAGACAACTGGTGCCATAGCCATGTCAGCAAGCTAATTGCAGAAAAGTGTATAGTCAACCCCCGTGGATATAAAGTAAGTGCCCACCAGTTACCACATAGGTGTTAACCCATTACGTACTTAACATGTAATGAGAGACCTGGGGACACAAGGTGATAGATATCCTGCATTGGACAAACATGTGGCTGTAGTGTTTACAGAAACATACCATATACCCACCTAATCATGAAGGTTGTCAGATCTAGATAAGGGGAGGTCATTGTGGCTCTGCAGTCATCCTTCATCAGTGTTACAATTGACTACAATAGCCCCTGTGGGATGACCCTCAACAGACACCTCCATCAACTGTAAAGTCCCCAACAGTACCTCACCTGGAGTATCAAAGAGCTTGCAGAGATGCCATGTGTTGCCTGATTAAACAAACTGCAGCTACACACACTGCCATACTGCCCACCCAGAGGCAAGCTGTGCCTGATGTATAAAGCCATGTCCAAGCTGGAATCAATAAACATGCTGCACCTTGTACAATCTGAATGGCAGTGAGCTATGCACATGACAGACCTGAACCCCAGCACTGACATACATAGGACAAGCTGTACTGCATGATCCATAACACAGAAGCCACCCCCACACATGAGTAAACTCCCAGTACAGGCTATCCATAGAGTCACCCATCGATCCTCCTCAAGAGGAATTTTGATGAGTGGATGGGAGATTGTAGGTTTACCCTGGGTATCACTGTTATGTCACAGGTAGACAGAGGCACAGTATATTAACCATGACATATGTCATGGCAAACTCCACTTACAATGTGTGTCGAAGGCATTAGAAATGGCCTAGGGCACATCGCTAGTGTTTGCAAATGTACATCTATGTTGTTGAATACACTACCAATGTTGTACGAGCCTGGTTTAAGTAGTTCATATCTGAACTTAATGCAACATGGTCAGATGTGCACAACTGGCCCCTAACCAGAGTGTTGTGCTCACTATGGAAATGTAAAGCAGTGATAGGACTAAAGCCCAGGATATTGTCCACCACAGTCAAAGTACTGAACCAGTACACTATACGGTACTACAGTGTTAGGTCAGTATGAAAGGATGTTGACAACTGTATGCAAAGTATCCCATGCAAACCCTGCAGGCACAGTATAATCCCTGTTGTGTTCACACACAAAGCAGTCGGACAGTAATTACACAACATGACACACAACACACAACCATGAACGGTAGATATTTGTTGAAGTTCACACTCATCCACAAATGTGGTGGGCTGCAGAGTTCAACATATGGAAAGCTGACACTGGGCATGCTCACACACTTTGATAAATGAGACATATGTCAGACAACATGCCATGGGAAAGCTGAACTGGGCATGCTCACACACTTAGGCCAAATCTCAGTTTAGCAGTTGGCCACACATATCTGGTATTTGTACGTGTTATTCCAGGAACCAACCACATTACAGCAATCTGCCCAGTGCACACAGTTAAATTACTACAGAGACATACGTGATATAGTGGATCCCTCCCATATGCAAACATCTTCCACAGATACACAAGTTGTTCATACAAACAGGGAATGCTATGGCAATAAAGACTTGCAAACAGTCTATCAGCAACAAATAATGTGCATTTGACAATTAAACATATGGGTGCAGAGGTCAACACTAGGCTGTTTGCCCTAGGGAATGACAGCTTAGCCAGAGTGTGCTTGGTGTCTGCCTCCCCACAGGATGCACATTCCCCTTTCTAAACACTGATGATGTCAGCACCCTATAAGTACAGCAGGAGAAGGGAAGCCACTCAGTAATGTGAATAGCACGCTCTACTAATGCGTCCGTCTCGAGTGTCATAACATAGTTAGGTAGTGGTTTGAATCCTGCAAACGGCAAGTGTGTGTGTTTGGATGAGAGGGGTTAGTGTGTGTGCAATTTTGTGTGAGGGAAATGTCCCTTTTGGCAACTGGGAGAACACACTACAGGATGCACATTCCCCTTTCTAAACACTGATGATGTCAGCACCCTATAAGTACAGCAGGAGAAGGGAAACCTCCCAGTAATGGGAAAAGCACGCTTTGCTAATGCGTCCATCTTGAGTGTCATAACATAGTTAGGTAGTGGTTTGAATCCTGCAAGTGTGTGTGTTTGGATGAGGGGGTTAGTGTGTGTGCAATTTTGTGTGAGGGAAATGTCCCTTTTGGCAACTGGGAAAACACACTACAGGATGCACATTCCCCTTTCTAAACACTGATGATGTCAGCACCCTATAAGTACAGCAGGAGAAGGTATGTGGCATGGACAATGACCGAGTCATATGTGTCCATGCCTCTGACTGACCTGTATGCTTGTGTTATGTGGTGGACCATAGTGCCCCACGGGCATATCACTGTGACCTTCACCTTGTCCAGCCTGGTGAGCGTTACCTCACTGTACCGGACAATAAAGGTACCTAACACAACTGTGGCAGGTGTGTTGTCTAGCCGTACAGGCTGTGACTGTTTGGCACACAGGATTTGGGTGCTATGTGTTATGTGTGATGTGTTCAGGCATAACGTATGCCTGTGTGCCAGCTGCAGAGTTGTCTGCCGCTCAGGCAGGATGCTATTCTTAGGCTCCATGAATGGCTCAGTGTGTTCACGTGCTTGTATTGCTGTCAGTGTAGGTCTACATCAGACTGGTATTGTAGTCACTGTAGTATTCCATGCCACCTGACAGGTTATGCCAGTACTGGGTTCAGTCTGCTTAGTCCCCAGTTTGGCTATGTGGTTCCATCTCATACATGTGTTGTACGTCCATGTGTAGGGGAGAGGGTTGACTGTGTACATGTGGCAGCTGTGACATTGCCACATGACCCACATATTCCACAACTGTACCATAGAGGTCACTGACAACTGACCTTTGCACATGCTACCATAGTATTGTGATTGCCATGGTGATTAACAGCACATACGGCCAATGGGGAACAAGGTACATAGGTTCATAGGTTTATAGGTTCATACTAGGCTATCTGCCCTAGGGCATTTATGAACCTAGCCAGAATGTGTTTGGCTGTCGCCATCCATTGTAAATATATCTTGCCATGCCCTTTTCCGAGGTTGGTATACTGTGCCTCTGTCTAACAGTGACACAGAAGTGATACCTGGGGTACACCTACAATGTCCCATCCCCTCATCAAGTTTCCTCTTGAAGAGAGTCAATGAGGGACTCTGCCTAACCTGGACTGGGATTTTATTCCAGAGTGAAGTGAACCTCTGGGTTATGAATCTGTCCCTCCAGCATGTCCTATTTATTTCAGTGCTGAGGTTCAAGTCTCTCAAGCGTGTAGCCTAATGGGATTTGGATATTCTCAGGTGCAGCATGCCCATTAATTCCGGGTTTGACATGGCTTTATACATCAGGTACATATCACCTCTGAACAGGCGGTATGCCACTGAGTAGAGCTGGGGTTTCTTTAACCGGTCAGCATATGGCATCTGTTTGAGCCCTTTGATCCTCTTGGTGAGGTACTTTTGGGGTCTTTCCAGTTGCTGCAGGTGTCTGGTAAGGTACATCCCAACAGGGGGATTGTACTCAATTATGGGCCTGATGGGGGATGAGTAAAGAGGCACGATGTCCTTCCCTGATCTAGATGTGAATCCCTTCATGATGGGGTGGGCTATATAAAATGTCTTTCTAACCACTTTGGCCACATGGTTGTCAAATGAGAGATTGCTATCAACTTTGGTCCCTAGGTCCCTAATTACTTCTTCTGTACTTAATGGATTACCAACTATGTGGTACTTTGTGGGCACTTTGTTTTTGCCAAAGGGGATGACTATACACTTTCTTGCATTCAGCTTGAGGCCATGGCTCTGGCACAAGTTGTCTGTTTCTATGAGGCCTTTTTGGATGATGCTTGTGTCGGCTGGAGAGTCGATTATGGCGGCCAGTTTGCAGTCATCTGCATATTTGGTCAGCCACAGTCCTTCCGTGTTGGCCTGTACCTCCGATAAATATTTACCAAACAAGAGAGGTCCCAGGACTGAGCCTTGTGGGACACCACTTGTAACTGGTATGGAGTCTGGCATGGCTCCAGCAATTCTAACTATGTGGGTTCTGTCCTTGAGCCAGTGTGCAATCCATCTAGTAACATAGGGTCTTATATTTTAGCTGGTGAGCTTCTCTAGAATGCCCGAGTGGGGTATTGTATCGAAGGCTTTTGCGAGGTCCAGGTAGGCTGTGTGGACCACCTTCCCCTCGTCAGTGGCCTTGGTGACTGTTTCAAAGAAATCAACCAGGTTTGAGAGGCAGGATCTGCCCTTAACAAAGCCAAACTGAGTATGATCCAGTGTCTGTAAGTCCCCAATATCTTTATTTATGAGGTCCATGATGATCCTTTCCATAGCTCTGCAGACCGAGCTAGTGTGGCTTATGGGGCAATAATGTCCAGGATCCGTTGAGGCACCATCTTTCTGTAGAGGGACCACTGTTGCTGTACGCCACTCTTTGGCCACATATCCTGTAGTAAGGCTGGGATTGAACAGTAGTTTTATGTTTGGTTGTAGCTCTTCTTGGAGTTCATGTAGGACACAGCCCGGGACACTGTCTGGTCCTATTGATGCAGTGTGTATTGCTTTCGAGAGGGCGGCTTTTACCTGATCATCTGAGATGTCAGGGGGGCAGCACTCTGCTGGGATACATATTTGCCCTTTCGGTGTGGAGGGGGGGGGAGAAGTTTGGGCTGAACCTGTCAGCTAGAATGTTGGCAATGTCTGTGGGTTTGGTGTTTCTATTGACATTTTGGACTACCTCTGAGCATATCTTGGTATTACCACCCAGGTTCCTAACATAACTGAAGAAAGCCTTGTGATTATCCTTAGTGTCCTGTGCAATTTCTCTCAAAGCTGGCCTTAGACAATCTTATGAGTGCCCGTAGTTATTTGCTAATACTGATCAGTGATGCCTTCCCTTTTTGGGATTTTGCTGTATCATTTAGTAGCTTCCTCCTTCTATTGTGTAGTTTGTTTATGGCTGGGGTCCACCAGACAGGACGTCTGCCTTTGGAGGATTGGGTCTTGGTTTTATTCGGGATCACATGATCCATGCATTCCTGAAGGTGTCTATAGAATGCGTTTATAGAGGAATCTGTGGTCTGGTCTGTAGTTTCCACAGGCCCGGGGGATTTGAAGGTTTCCACCTCAGTTTTGAGGAGTGTGAATTTGCTTTAGAGAAGTTGTTCACTGTGGTGTTCTGGGCAGGGGGTGGGGTCGGGATGTGAATATCCAGTGAGATTAGTTCATGGTCTGATCTTACCAGTGAGGGATACACTTCTGGTCTGGAGCATAGAGTCCCCATGTTGGTGATGATCAGGTACAGTATGTGTCCCCTTCTTGTGGGAGTGGTAAAAAGTTGTTCCATAACATTTGAGCTCATATATTCTAGGAATCTTTGGCCTAGGGTGTTGGAGCTAGAGTCATGCTCCCAGTCTATGTTTGGGTAGTTGACGTTGCCCAATATAATGGTGTTTGGAGAGACCTTTATATTTCCACTGTTCTCAGGAAGGCCGAGTGCAGTTCTTGGGTTTGGGAGGGTGGTCTGTAACAGGCTATAACCTGGAAGGCAGTTTCACCCATTGTTAGTTGCACATGGATAGTCTCTGATGCTTGGTGCTTTGCCACCAACCTGGAGGTGTGGGTATCTTTGATGAATATCAATACTCCCCCTCCATTTGTGGTTCGTTCCAAGTTCTGGGGCTGAAAAGCATGGTATGAGGTATAACCTGGTAGTGCTGGGGTGCTCTCAGTAGCCCTGAACCAGGCTTCTGTTACTGCACAGATATCGATGTTCTCCATGCTAAGGAGAGTTTCGAGTGCATGCATCTTGAGGTTTAGACTTCTGGCGTTGGGTAGCATTACTCTTACTTTCTTATCCCTTGTGATACCTATGAAGGTGGGTTTGTCATTTGAGCCTTGAGTTACATTTTCAATTCAATCACTGTTTACCTATGTCCAATAATATGACTGATGGTGAGATGTCTTGTTTGGCAGAACTAGTACGCAATAAAGATTTGGTCATTATCAATGCAGACAAAGGGGGAGCAGTGGTTGTGTTGGATTGGAGCTATTATGATATCAAAGCACATAAACAATTGGATGATGCTCGATATTACACCAAAATGCCACTGGATCCCACCCCTGTATTTAAAAAGGAAATTGATGTTTTTTTACATTCTGCATTTGATAATGGGATTATAAACCAAAAAATATTAAATCATTTAACAATTGCTGACCCTATTAGACAGTATATTTATTTTTTGCCAAAAATACATAAGGACCTTTTACATCCACCAGGCAGGCCCATTGTGTCAGGTATGGGCTCACTTACTGAGCCACTTTCTGAATTTCTGACTATGCATTTGAAGCCTCTGTTGTCATTTGTTAGATCTCGAATACAGGACACTACTCAATTTTTGGGTATTGTTAATGATATGCAGTTGGATTCGGACTGGTGGCTCTGTACATTGGATGTGAGCTCATTATATACTAATATTCCACATTGGGCCGGACTGGATGCTATTGAATTTTGGCTCTATAAATCTAATATGTATCAACCAGGATTCAATACCTTCTTGTTAAATCTGACTGAGCATGTGCTGACTAAAAATGTTTTTTTCTATAATCAGGAATGTTTCTTACAGATCAGAGGTACAGCAATGGGGGCGTCTTTTGCCCCTATATATGCTGATCTGTTCATGGCTTATATAGAACAAATTATGATTTATGATGATACTCATAATCTGTTTCTACCTGAAATTGATATTTGGCGGAGATATTTGGATGATTGCTGGATGGTGTGGAGATCAGATGTTTCATATCTTCAGGAATTTATGGAATACTTGAATGATAACAAATGGGGAATACAGTTCACTATTACTTATGATCAAAAATCCATAACATTTTTGGATGTTTTGGTAACTAGGAATATGGACAATACTTTAAAAACTGAAATATACAGGAAGTTTCCCCAATACAATACCATACTCCACGCCTCCAGCTTTCATCCAAAACATATCGCCAAAAACATCCCAAAATCACAATTTATCAGAATTAGACGTAACTGTTCTGACAATATTAGTTTTGCTCAACATGCTCAAGATTTACACAATAGATTTATTGATAGGGGTTATAACTCAGGGTATGTTACAATGGCTCGAAATTATGCTTCAGGTTTACACAGATCAAATCTTTTGACGTACAAAAAGAAACCTATTACCAAAAACATTTTGCGTTTTACAACCACATTTGGCAGAAACACTAATAAATTTATGAACATTATTAAGGACAATTGGAATATATTGGAAGCGGATGCCAGAATCCAAACACTCATTCCTAATAAATGTTCCTTTTCCTTTCGTAAAGGAAAGAATTTAGCAGGACATTTCAATCATTATAAAAATCATTTTGAATCTACTCTACCCCAGGTATATCAAACGACTATTTTGGGGGACAAACTCATTGGTTGTTTTCCTTGTGGTCATTGTGTTAGCTGTAAACATATGGTGAAAACAAAAGAATTCACTAGTAGAAATAGTAACAGAGTTTTTGACATTCAATTTTTTGCCAATTGTAATACTGATTGGGCCATATATATGGCATGTTGCACTTGTCACTCATTTTATGTTGGGCAAACTTCTCGACCACTTAGGTTACGTGTGTCAGAACATTTGAGTGACATTAGATGTAAAAGAACATCTAATGCCCTATATAAACATACACTTGTACATAATAGGGCACAATTTCATTTTACAATTATTGACAAACTTATTGGCGATAGAACTAACAAATGTGGCTGGCATAAAAAACTTGATGTTAAAGAAAAGAAATGGATCACCAAACTTGGTGCACTTTTTAGCCCAGGGCTTAATGAATGTTTATAAAAAATCTGGAGAGTACATTTTTGTTGAATATTCATGAGTATAGCAGTTCTTGTCAACCAATCATAATTTTTTCATGATTATATAATAGTAGTTTATTATTAAACTACTTATTTATCAGCGGTCCACTTGTTGCTGGCTTGCCTTTTTCTGTTTTTGGTGCTCTCAGTAGCCCTGAACCAGGCATCTGTTACTGCACAGATATCGATGTTCTCCATGCTAAGGAGAGTTTCGAGTGCATGCATCTTGAGGTTTAGACTTCTGGCATTGGGTAGCATTACTCTTACTTTCTTATCCCTTGTGATACCTATGAAGGTGGGTTTGTCATTTGAGCCTTGCCTAACATAGGCACTATGGGGGTAGCAAGAGCATTTGCCAATATCCAAAAGCCCAGGAGTGACAGGTGCAAGCCGTCCCTAGTGAAGCAGGTGGTTCAACAGAAGATGAATATGTGAGGGTGTAGTGCCTGTGATTAGTTAGCAGTAGCATATATGACTGCTCACGTGGACAAATGCCAGGTAAGTCATATGCAATGTGTCACAGGCAACGTACATGTGAACAGGACAAACAGTGACATTCTGTCAAGTGAGACATGGACATACATATAGTAAGCTATGCAGATGTCACTAGGAGTCCACAGAAGCTCTGTAACTATGCATTGCAGGTGGGATCAGTATTCCAGGGTAATTGCAAGCAAACATGCATGCAAACAAAGCTACAGTAAGCAGGGCTGCATGTAGTCCATTGTACAACAAACAAGCTGTACCACTTCCAGTAGGTAACACTGCAAATATGCAGGCACGATGCACATGTACATGGAAATACACAGGTCAGATGGCTAGGGTCCAGTCTCAGCGCACACAAGTGTACAGACCATTTACTGTCAGGATGTACAATAACTGGATGGAAACCCATGTACTCATACGTGCAGTAATACACATGTCAAATAACAGACACTGAGCCTTCACTCAGTGGTTCCATACTTAGTAGGATGTATGCTACCTGGTCTGCCACCACACTATCCCTGACATGTATGGGGACTCTCCCTCCTGTGACAGTTAGTTTTGTGTGTTGGGGCTGTTTAGCATGGTATGAGATGTGAGCTTGCAGTGCTAGGGTGCTCCTGTGTGTCCTGTGCCAGTCGTGTAGTACTGCACACATATCAACATCCTCAAACATCCGCATTGCAGAGTCCAGTGTGGGCAACATGCCACTTGCAGTTTACATGTCCATCATTGCATATTAATACATGAATTACCTTATCCCCTGTGCTACCTATGTATGTAGCCTTCTGTTGACATCCTTACCACCAGTATGCCAACATGTGTAGATGATACACTATGGTACTTACCATGGGTGTAGACAACAGTACATGACAATCACACCCTTACTGCATCAGGCATGCTGTGATATACCCACAATTATTCCAGCACACAGTACTGTTAACAACATGATACTATTACTACACGTCTATGTAGTCACCCTGTGCATCAGCAACATGTTAACCTGTACCTGCACTGATGTTACAGATTGCAGGAGGTGGCACAGTTTCATCATATGCACAGGGTGTGAACTTGGTATGCCTGAGTCAGCCACGGATACCACCGATTGACATGTATGTGTATGTGTGTTGGTGAGGGACAGCAGTACAAGGTGGGGCAATTTTGATGCAGTGTGTGCGTGTATGCGGTAGCCCTAGGTGTTGTCAATTTGCATGTGTGTATGGATGCACACAGTTCCACCTCATGGCTGCCATATACTGGTGTTTGTGGACAGCCACAGACTGTACCTGCCAGGTCATACAGATCAGTGTCTCTGGCCACGGACACGATACCTGTGCCTTGCAGGGGTGCTACGGACCATATCCGGTACCAACCCAGACTGGGTACTGTCATCAGAAGCAGGTGTTCGTTGACTGGACAAAAATCCCTGTCAGGCCTGGCCAGAGCCACGTGCACATGGTCTCCTGGGGTGGTCGGATGACAGCACAGACCCAGCATTGCTGGGGCTGCTGCTGGCACTATGGGGGAAGCCGTGGCCCTGTTGTCATCCACAATGACTGCCAACTGCTGCTGTTGCTGGCATACGCCCACGTCGATGCCTCAACCATCCACCATCGCCCTGGTTCATGGGCATGTAGTTGTGGAACCAGTCTAATATGTCTCCACAATGTCTGTCTATGACATCGGTGAAATTACGGATGGCAGCCGCAATGTCACGCATACTGTCAGTCATGGCTGTGCGACATGCTGTCAGCTCCCTCAGAACCTGTCTGGTGTACCATTCCATACGTGACTGTGCCTGCATGACAGCCCGAAACATAGCTGAGGTTGTAAGACCTCTGTGGGCATGTCTGACAGGGGCAGTATGCCCACGGATGCTCCCACGAGAACCCCTGGACATCTGTCTGTGTGGTACCATCTCAGGGTCATGCCCATGGCTACTGTGTCGGTAGGCATGTGCCACAGATACCACATTACCCTGGTCAATGCCCACTGTATGCTGTCCATCACCTAGGGACACTGGTGACAAAGGGTGTATTGGCAGGATAACTGTGCGCATTGATGGGGTAGACAGCTGTGTACTGTCAATCGGCTGACCAATGATGGACCCTGGCATACCTTCCTGTGCCATTACACAGATGTCATCATTATCAGTACCCATGGCACCTGATTCAGGTTCCCTGCTGCATGACACCAGAGCAGCACCAGAACCTGTGGGAGGGAAACAGGAAACACGGTTTACAATGTCTACACATTACCAGTGATGCACACATCCACACATGCACAGGTCCAGACATGCACACATGCGCACGTGCACACATCCGCACGTGCACACATGCACACATGCACACATGAACATGTGCACACATGCACACGTGCACACATGCACACATGCACAGGTGCACACATGCACACGTCCACATGCACACAGTTGCACACAATTGTACACTACTCAGTATGCGTGATATCAACACACAGACACAGACACACCTGCATGCATACAAAGAGCACTACTAAGTGAGCCTAATATTACTATTACTATCAAGACTATTACAGGTATTGTTAATACACACTCACCAGCATGGATAGGCTGCATTGCTGTTACACCAGAGGGACCTGCAGATGTGAGGAAACTAATGCCAGTGGGCACAACTGTGCCATTGTTACTGAGCATGATACAGGTCAGTAGTACAGCAGTCGCCTTTCACAGGTCAGCTGCTAATATTGAGGATATCACACTTGCACATTAAATACTATGATGACAGCTACAAACCAAGGATACACCTCACACATGCATTAACTACCAGTGTACACAACAGTCAACTATACATATGGCATATTACCTGCACACTCATAGTCTTGCTGCTGTGTGGCTCCAGCCTCCATCATAATGCATGTCTGCTGCTGTTGTTGTTACTGGCGGACTGGGGCCACTACACTCATGAGTAGTCCGTCCAGTCTGGTGAGTAGGGGATGTGTAGCCACCCCACCACCTGTGGTGACCTGTTGCCTGTGGATATCCGACGCACGCTGATGGACATTTCTGATTAAATCACTGCAGTGATGTCGTACCTGCTCATATGTCCTATTATGCGTGCCTATGTCATTTACCTGACGGACCAGGTCTTGCCACAGTGCAGCCCTCTCCTGCTGATTCTGGCTGGTGTGGGAAAAGAGTATTGCATAATCCCGCACCAGGCTCTGGTGTATCTCCTCATCCTCAGCTGGGGAATAAGTGGGATTTCGCGGGTGAGCCATGTACCTGAAAGAGAAAATAACCTGATATCAGCAATATATGTCAGCAGAATTTGGCACACATACTACACATGCTACTCGACTGTTATGATACAACATATCTCACATATATAGCATCTGTCTGTCTATTGGTGGATACACATGTAAATGGCCAGGTATCAGTGCTCAGCCAGCAGCTGTGCAACAGTACCTGGCACACTCCATACAACATACTACCAAACCCCAGCAGTCAGAACACTGATTCAGGTCCAGAGCACCTCCTCACTCTGGGGGTTTGTATCTAGGTACTGTATGGCCTACATCATCAACTACTGTGAGCTGACCATACACTAATTGCCCTAGATATACATATCCCACCTCCACCACCAGCACAAACGACTATAGTGAATAACATTGCAGATGCAAACTTTACACTTTGTAACAGTGACATGGTATCCTTTCAGCCCACTGGGCCAGTGGAAGACACAACCCACAATGCTGACCCCTACACAAATTCTTTCTACAGACATCTCTGAGAATGCATGGATCATGCAATCCCATATATGACCAAGCCACTCTCCACAAAGGGACAGCATCCTGTCTGGTGGACCCCAGCCATAGACAGATTGTATTACAAAAGATGGAAGTTATTGCAAGACAGAGCATAATTCCATAAAGGGAAGGCATGTCTGAGCAGCACTAGTAAGGTTCTATTTTCCCTCATACAAACATCCATGGGCAACTTTGAGAGGGAAATCAAGAGGGACACTACAGATAACCAGAAGGCCTTCTTCAGTTATCTTAGCAACCTGGTCAGAATCCCTCCTCTATGCTCATAGTTAGTACACAACAACAAATATTTCACTGGAACCACAGATATTGACAACATTGTGGCAGACAGGTTCAGTGCAGGTGTCACCCCTCCCTCTCCCCCAAAATAAGACATAGTTATCCCAGCTGACTGTAACCTCCCTGTCATCACAGATGTCCAGGTGAGAGCCGTCCTCAAGAAAGCATAATACACAACATGACTGGGACCTGATGGTATCCCCGGTTGCATGCTACATGAACTCTGACAGGAGCTAAACACACATATAGAAGTGTTATGTAACACTAGCCTGACTACAGGATATGTACCTGTACACTGGCACACAGAAGCAGTGGTTCCACTCCACGAAGGAGGCACCTCAACATACCAATACAATACAACACAATACAATACATTACAATACAATACTATACAATATGGTATTGCCCCTGGGACTACAGCAGCATACTGTTCTGCTACCCTGACCATTGTGACACATGTAGTGTGATGGTACCTGCTGCTGTCACACAGTTATACAGGGTGACTCATATGGCATATTACCTATCTGACTAACATTCAGCAGGGGTATGTGTGACATGTACTCATGGGGAGTCTTGCTTCTTAACACTGTGGGGTTTATTGCAGGGTATATCTTATCTGTGGGTAGGAACCTTTACCTCCACATGTGCTATCTATTGCAGTGGCATGGACAACACACAGCAGTCATTTAGGTTGTGGATGGTGTGAGGTGTTACTATGGTTGTTGGACATCTGTCATGGGTGTGACTTACGTATGTAAATCCAGGAGTGGTAACCTCTATGTGGGTAGTATGTGTGTACTCTGTGGTGTTGTCAGTCACTGTGCATTGGTAATGTGTTTGAGTGCATTGTCACAGTGTTGTACATGTCACTGTGTCCTTCTCCATATCTGTAGCTGTCATGTGAGGTACATACCATGGCATCCATTATGTGGTGTGAAGGGGTACACTGACGTACATGTCCATAGCTGACACATCATGTCTGCTGACACATACCATGTGCAGGTATTCCAGGAATAGTGTGCCACTGTGAATATCATTGGGGGGACTATTGTACACATTTATGACCCTGTTCACCCCTGACACATGCAATGGTGGGCAGCCAATCACATATCTGGTGGTTACTGGTGTAGGTGATTTGAAATGGCGTATGGTACTCCAGTTTTGACAGTGGTGCTCACTCCATGCCTTTGTCACCAGGCACCTGTTGCAATACATCTGTACACATGTGCCTCACTCAGAATATATATACATCTTTCTCTCTCTCTATAGATATATATATATATATATATATATATATATATATATATATATATATATGTATATAGATATATCTATATGTATATATACATATATATATATATATATATATATATATATATATATATATGTCTGTATACATATACACATATATATATATATTGATGTACATATATTGCTATAGATATGGAAAGGGGGGACACAGAGGGGGTGAGAGTACAGAGGGGGTGGGACAGGGGGTGTTGAGGTTGTCATATACAGTCATACCTGTAGATAGTCAGATCAGTCTGTCTATGTATATGTATCTACATATATCTATATCTGTATGTGTGTATTGCATATATATGTTTGTACATATTCTATCTACATCTGTCTATGTATTCCTACAACTCTCGCTATGTATGTATACATATATGCATATCATATATATATATATATATATATATATATATATATATATATATATATATATATATATATACATACATGCATACATATTTTGACATACATACGTATCCATATGATAGACAGGTATATCAACATGTTTGTCTACCATACTGTATGCACACACTAACATACTGCTAAACATACATAACTGTGAACCCTACTTTGTACATTGCACTACAACCTACAGTCAACCTACATTGATATGTGCGCATAGATGCTCTAACATACAAATGTATGTACAGCCTTCACTGATAGTTGCTGTATGTCCCCTGCCCTTTGCACATCTTTATAAACATATGGGTACATACCAATGACACATATGGAGGGTTCACACTATGTAGACCTTTATAGTATTACTTTACATTACCTGTGTTTGTCACAGCTGCTTGTGTTGCCATCTGGTTTTGTGTCCTGCTGCTCCACTTGCCAGTTGTCAGCTTTCAGGTGGCTGTTGCTGAACAGTTTTGTTTGTGTCTGTTTAATTTTGTTTTTCTCTGTCTCTGTCTCTCTCTCTCTCTCTCTCTCACTCTGTCTGTCTCTCACTTCCTCCTCAGGGTGAAATGAAAGTATTGCATGTGTGGACTAGGAGTACAGAATACTTTTGTAGGTATCTGCAAATGTCCATGTGATGGCCTCTGCACCAATTGTTAGCCAGCATTTGCTAATTGCATGCAGCCAGTTGTGTACTGATTGCAGTTCTCACTGTGATTTCAGAACAGTGCTATAAAAAGGTATGTGAGATAGGTGTAGCCCTTTCAGATGTTAAGGGCAGGGACCATGCTGGTATGCTGTGGACAATGTTCTGTGAGTGTAAAGGTTGGTATCTCTCTCATATTTCCAGCTGTGTTGTAGATTAACATTCCTCCATTCATTTCTCCAGTTTCCTGTACTAACTGTGTATGTACACTGACACCTACAACTACTGCTACTGTTAATGTGTGTGTGTGTGCTTTCCTTGCACTTTTGCTTGCACTTTGTTGCTATGGCTTCAATATTTGCCCTTTACAGTCACTACTTGTATGCCTGCTAGGTGTCCTGACTGTAGTGTGCTGCTGTGGCTTTCCTATTTTCCATGTACATTCACACCTTGGAATGCTTGCTATATCTGCTAGGGTGTTACAGCATGCAGTGTGGTCTGGCCATGGTGTGGGCCTTGCCATCTATTAGGGTATTTGAGTATGCTGCTGAGCAGGCCCCAGAGACTCTCAGGTGCATCTGTTATCTGCCTCATGGAATGGTACATTTCAGTGGGGTACACCCATTAAATTGTCTGGTATGCTGCAGTTGTGACTGTGGGATTGCATGAGCATATATACACTTTTTCTGCCATGCAAGTGGTGCATACTTTCAGGACTCCATAGTTACCATTGCATGCATTGCAACACCTTTCTGTCTACTGTTTGTACATTTCACATGGAGTCTGTGGGGCATCCCTGTAACTCATTCACTGTTGCTATGTCTAGGCTCTTAACTATTCAAATATGGTGGTGTCAGACCTCTCATGTGTACAAATATTTGCAGGTTGTCCACATTTCCGCCTCATATTTTGGTTAATATCTCATGCACAACTTTTTCTGGCAAATCACTCTGGGCTCAAGTCAGAATATAGTGACAAACATTCAAGTTTCAGACTTCATACCCTTCCAAACATCCCACAAAATGCAGAACCTGTTACTCTCTGAACTGTCTGAGTTTGTTGTAACATTATTTGTAATGTGTCCCTGGTTTTGGCCCTTTGCTCCACATATTTTATTACTTGGTCCAGATGTGTTCCTGTAAGAGGTTGTGGGCTATGGGCAGTGATTATCCTGCTGTGAGTATGTGTGTGGCTTGCAAGGTGCTACAGTGACATTATTACCTACTAGCTACCAACTAGCATTGGTTATTTCTGTTCACACACTACTATTATGGAAATCCACTAGTTTTGACATTAATTCTAAATGACATGCTTTGTGTACTACGCATCCTATATTCCCTTTACATTCATTCCTACTATTACATGATATATTTATTTTAGCACAATGTTTTTGTATAACAGTCATGGCATAGTGGTAAATCATGCAGACTACTGTTTCCAAGGTCCTGGGTTGGGACTGCCAGTGGGATTTTATTTTGCTTCTGAACTGACTACAGGACCTGTCAATCAAAGTGACTAAGGCACTTTTAAGTAGTTGTAACCGGGTTAGCGCTGGATTGCGCGCAGCTCACGAATGCGCACTGGCGTTCAGCTCCGCGCACACACCCGCTTACAACCACTTAAACGTGCTTACTCTTGCGCACACCCACGCTATTTTCTTTGAATGAAATGAAAATGGGGAGACAGGAAAATGGTGAAAAAGGGGTCACAAAGAGGGTAAGACAGTAGGGAAACAAGCTTGGGTTTTTCAGGAGGGATGTAGGTAAGGCCCATAGCTGCCCATTTCTTCATCAGCAACAGCTGTGCATATGTTTGTAATTTGGTGTGACATTTGATACCTTCCACCCCTGAGAGAGGTGTAAGGACAACAATAATACTTGTTGTACAGCCAATTGTAATTGATAGTTTCCATGTCCAGGAGACATGTGTGCAGTATGGGAAGCTATTTATGGGGCGTAATTTTTTTGTGGGTACAGAGAGCCCTTTTTTTTTTCCAGGTGAGAATGGTATGTCAGGTGAAGCAAGTCAGTATAGCTGGGGAGGGAGTTTGGGTAGGTCAACAGACAAGACAAACAAGACGCATACAGGGGCGGTGTATGACACGTGTGGGGGGGGTTACACAATTGAGGGGGACAGAGGTTTGGATATCCAGAGCCCATGAGCCCACAGATGGCAACAGTGGAACTGATATCCCCACCCATGGGCAGTTGCCACTGTTCCTTCACTGCCCAGGATGGAGCTGTGCTGGGGGCTGTGTAGGCCGGGCAACAGGCATGCCCATAAGTTGTGCCACCTGTGCCTCAAGCTGGCGTAGGGGCTCAAGAACAGAGTCCCGGATCTCCCTACGCACCACAGTCCGGACACTATGGAGGGTGAGTGGTGGTTCTCCTCTGGCCATGCTTGCAGAGGGGGTCGGGCCCCATCACCTGCAGCGCTTCCACCCGCAGGTGGCACAGGGCCACCGGAGGAGGGTCCAGACTGAGCACTAGTGCCAGGTGCACTCGCCAGCTGAGGTGGGAGAGGTGGGTCCAGTGGAACCCGCCTTCCCGGTCATTCTATGTTTTGCATTATGTCATGACAGTTTGGGTTAGTAACATACAATACCATTCGCAATTAGTTGTAACAGCATGCATTAGTATTCCCATTAACCAAACACCCAGATATTCACATCATTGAACAACGAGCATAACACATGCATAATTTGAACAGCAATACACAGTCCAACAACATGCAGGGTTAATTGATGTCAACAGGCCATCAGGTTTGGATGTATGAACAGGGCAGATGCATCAACGGACATGCAAATATTTATGACCCATCAGGACAAATGTCCAGGGGTGTTAATTGTGATTGCACATACCAATTTCGCGTGGAATGGATTATATGTGGTTATAGGGTGGGGTGAAGAAAATATTATTAACACCTTCGAATACCAATATATATGCTGTACATTTCTAATAGCTACAGATATATACACACTACTGTTCTAACTACAGTTTCCTATATGATAACTACTTCACTTTGGTGATAGGACTGTTACTGCTACATCAATATACATTTTATTGTTATTCATACACGTTCATATTTGGCTTTGTTCAGCTACATCATCCTGCTACATTTGCTTTATATAGCTATAGACAACTGTGGATGTTTGATATTTCAGACAATCATACTATCTGCATATTGCAGACTGAGAGCAACATATCCAGATTTTGGGATACACATTCCAGCTGCAGCAACACTTTGGACACATTTCGCAGTTTGGTTCTACTTGTCACATTCATTTCATTCTGTACTGACTGCAGTATACTTTATTCAGGGATTATTACTACTTTATTGGTGGATTCATAACTCTTTCTCACACCCTCTCACTTGTTTTCATTTTACTATTCAGGATGGTACTTACTTCTAGGCTTTATTGACATGTTTTACCTGTAGTTATTACAATCCTTTCCAGCAGTCTCACTTCTGTCATGTTTCAGTATTTCAACAGGGATATATTTCACACATGTGATTTGCTCATCTTCTGCAGCTGTACTTTTCAGCCTGCTGCAGGTTATGCACTATTATATTACAGGTGGGGCATCTTTATTTCAGACTTTATTTGAGACATTTTCATTTTTCTGTTTGGATTACAGACTGCAACACACTTTTGTAATCAAGCAATACTTGCAAACACTTTTACACTGTTACTTGCACATTTTATTACTTAGTGACTACACTGCACTCTTTTGCTAACTGTCATACTTTGATATTTCTTTACAGTTACTGGGAGTGGATTACTGACCTGCCTGGTGGCGCAACCGCACCAGCCTATCGCCATAGGCTCTGCGGTTCGCAGAATGGACACCTGCAGCTGTAATATATATATAAATGAAGTAATATTGGAATACACATCCATAATATCAGCTAATTTCATTTCTTACATACATAATTAAATGTAACTTACTCAGTAGTGGGGCATTGGGCATTTGCCGGGCTTCCTGTATCCAAAGGTTCAATTGGTCCTGCTTGCATCTCTTCAGGTCCGCATGGTGGTGACAGACCTGCTCACCAGTCCTTGGAATCCCTGTGGCACTGGTGAGATCATGAGCCAACCGGTCCCACGCCTCAGCCCTATATGCTCCCCACAGGACCTGGCCCTGCATGAGTTGGGCCTCATGATTGTAGACTAGGAGCCAGACCACGTATCTGGACTTCTCAACACCCCACCTCTGTGTTTGAAAGCAGCTACCCTCACCTACACCTGACATTCTGGCTGCAAGTCAGTTCTACAATCGTTTATGCTGTGTATTCCCACCTATGGGGCTTATATATGTCATTTTTCCCGCACTTATCTGTGATTGGCCATTTTGGAATTGTATCCACTTCACAAAACCTGCTTTGTCATGCTCCACTTTCTATTCATTCCTATATATTTCCTATTACTGCATTTTTGAGTGCAGTTGTCCTGGCTTAGTGGTTCAGTACCTTGACTATGGTGCATGGTATCCTGGGTTTGAACCTGGCCACTGCTTTTTATATTTATGACTGTCTAGACAGGCTAGGGGGTGTGTCTGTGTAAAGGCAGTTTTGTTACAGCTCAACGTTGCCCGTCAGTTAGCTTGTTAGCGCGGTGTGCAGCTCCGCGCAAACTGGGTGCTCTGGCTTATGCCTCATTTGGCTGTCAGCATGCATATCGTGCTCAGCTCAGCTATGGTCACACAGTTTCAGCGTGTTAAACCACTGTACACCTACGGGCACTCAATATGCACCTGTTAAACCACTGCTCAGCTACGGGCACTCATTTTGCACCAGGTAAACCACTGCTCACCTACGGGCAGATGCACTCACCCTGTTAAACTGTGGCTCAGCTATAGGCACATCTGACATTTTTTATTGTTTTGTTACCTCACATTTCTTCAAAATAAATGGACTATTTCATTACATTTTTCATAAAATGTGATTTTATATGTGTACATGTTTGTCAGGGACTTGTTTCGTGCTTATTTTGCTAAAAATAAAAATTGGTGGTGTGGGGGCTCGAACCATGAATGCCTTTTCTTCAGCCGACATCGCTACTGCTACGCTATTGCTTTTTGGCTTACTTTGCATATTTAGTTCTTATATGCTTTCCCACTGACTGCTAACTGTAGCTGCGCTACGGGCATGCCCGTGCAAACGAGCACACTCACGGGCAAACATCTTTACGATTTAAAAAAAAATTTATAACATGTTCATTTATATATTTTCTGTTCATAGTGTGTGGGGGCATGTGTTGTGTTATGTTTATTCACATTTCCATGGACTCTGTCGTGGGTGTTTACCTTGGGCACTTTTACTCTTCTGTTGGCGTGTCCGCTTACAGGGCTCGGCCTACGGACACGCCCCCTACTGTCTTACATGGACCGTGTTAGCCTTAGGTTTGATTCAGCATGCTCTCATGAATATGCAAAGCATGCTGGCATCACTCCGTTTAACTTCAGCCTCCATGTAAGAGTTATAACTCTTACACGGAGGCTTCGTGAATCCTGCCCTTAGACTTTAATACACAAAAAACTGTAAAAACACACATACAAATATAATATATAAAACATATATAAAATGAGTGCTTTCACACACTATGGTGCTTCTTCAGATCAGTGGTAGTCAGACCATTCTTCTTTTTTCTAGTGTTCATTTGGTGTGCTTGGGACCAACTTTTAGCTGCAGTTTATGTAGTGATTCAATTTTGCATTTAGATGTACATATTTCTCAGATTTTCATAAAATGTCTGAAATATTTCTAGCACTTCTACAGGATTTCTGATTATTTTTCTTGTTATAGGCTCACTAAGCTTGGTGACAACCCTTTCTACTTTTTTCTTGCCTGTGTCATCGCACTAATAGTTTTTGTACTATAGAGTTATTATCAAAAAACAGTTGCTTAATAGCGGTCTTTTTAAACTCATACAAATTATCCCAGTAAGCCCTTATTTTCTGTTTAGCACTCTGTAATCATTCTTCTTCTTGTTCTAGGAGATTTTCCTTGTTCTGCAATACTTTTACCTTTGTCAGTCCTTCTAAATAATTAATGTACTTCTTAACCATATCTTTTTTTCTTTTATTTCCACCCTATTTTTAAAATCTAATTTAATTTTATCCCACTCACTACCTATATTTTCAGAAGAAATTTCAGTCTTCTCTAATAAATCCCAAATAATTTCTACTATCCATTCTTTATATCCATCTCTGTTTAACAGATAGGTGGGAAAGTGCCAGTGTCACAATTTTTATTTCATTATCCTGCATTTTTATTTTGGTTACTTTTGACATGACCTGAAATAGTTATTGGATGCAAATCAAAAATTTCAATTAAATGCACATGTTCCTGTGAAATATATTTTGTGTCTAGCCATCCCATTTTTCTACCTTGGGGAATAATATGCAAATTTTCTCCAAACCCTTACTGCTGAATTCACATCTTCCATACCAACTATTTTTATATTTTTTTTAAATCTAGCCTCTTTACTTATATTTCCATTATGGGCCCCTCAGATACATCCCCACTGCTGCAAATAAGATTCCAGTCTTTACTTATAAGTAATATTCCCTGCTGAAAGCTAATTATTTCTTCCAGAATGTTCTTCATGAACATTATAACAATTTTAAGTGGAATATAAATACCTGGCAACTTAATCCTCCTCCATTGCCAGTAGTCCCTTAGTACTACAAATCTATTATTATCTTTTTCCCCCTCTTCTATCAGTATTGGAGCTCCTCTAGCAATAAATATAAGTACTCCCCTTTTCCTTTGTCCTAAATATTCCTCTGAAGAGCCAACCTGAAATCCTTTCTTCATCAAATTCACATGCTCCATTCATTCCAAATATGGATCCTATAACAGAGCTATTTGCACTTTGCATTTCAGAATATAGCTCACTGCTATTTATTTTTTGTATATATCTGTGAGAACATTCACATTTAAAGATAATATGCAAAGTGTTGTCATTATGTCAAGAAGTTATTATTCCCACTTGATATATGTAGCAGCTTTTCTAATGTATCTAGTTTCAGCTTTTGTGTTACATGATTGCAATAATTTTTGATAGGTTGATCTTTTATGCAGTTTCTTGTCATATCATTTTGAACCCATGTCATATCTTACATGACTTTTGGTTTTAATAAAAACTCTCAAACAATAAACATAAATACATCCCCAGAACACCCCCAGAGCCGATTAACTTAATACTAAAACACAAAACTAAGTATGTCTTCAAATAATGGTTTAATCCTTCTAATAAAAACAATTGTCCAAGACTAACAGCCACAATTACAGGCTTGCATTAACCTATAAGGAAGGTTGTCCATGCTAAGATGCATGGTACAGCCTATTCTTCTACTTCTACTAAGTGCTGTCTGTTTTTGTCTTATCTTTATTCCTCTCCCAGATTATAAAAAAACACTAGAATGCATTCAGAAAATAGTATCTCCTAGCCATTGAAAGAAAGAAGCATTCTGTTTTTATTGCACCCTTATCAGATTGTCTCCATAGAAACATGAGAACCAAATACACATTTGCCTCCAATACAAGCACTCATTTATTTGTGAGAGGAAAATGTTTCATTATATTCGGTGTTTTTTTTATTTATTGGCTTTCCCTTAAAACTTATGATTAGATAAAGCCAAGGGAACTTAATCCTGTCATTTCCCTATGCAAAATTAAGAAAATGCATATCAGTCTTTTCTTGTATCCTACTCTTTTGCCCAGACTTTTGTTCTCTTTTTACAATGCTGTGCCAGCATTTCTTAAACATGAACAAGGAGAATGAAAAAAGAAGGAAAAAAATGCAGCGGCACCTGTTTACGTCAGAATCCCTATTACATACAAAATAACTGAGAAAGATTTACTTTATAGAATGCAGTTTATTTCATATATTATAAAATACTACTGTTAAGAACAAAATGTCATTTTACTTACAGTTAACTATTTCCTACCTCTTTCCCCCTCCTAAATGTTCTTCTAAACATTAGTGACATGAAGTAGGGCATTTGCGTTGGAGTCCTCTCCAAGTTTAATAAATTCAAAGAAGTCCAATATCTATGTTTTCTTGTTTTGTCATGTTTCACAAATATAATTAATGTTTTCTAATCCCACATTTATTTGTCAATTTCTGAGTTATTAATTTTCTTCCTGTTGATCCCCATTTCTCAAATCCAGTCTATGGTTCATTTACAGTGTACAAATATGAAAAACTCCAAGTTACGGACACTCTGAGCATAAAAAAAATCCACAAGTTTATTAAGTCCACAAAGCTTTTGGGAACTACCCTTCTTCAGTGTGTACATACAACAATAAGGTCCGTAGCACATATATAATTATTTAAAACCATGTGATACAGCCAATAAAGCAATTAAAACAGTCAATTAAAACTTCAGTATAAAATAATACAGAACAATAAGGCCTCAAACCAAATAAAGTAATATAATGTCGTTAACATATTAAAGATAAGAAGCATGGCTCACAAATAACCAGCTCATTCTTAACAGTACAAAAACAAAATTACTACTTTTCTCTCTAAAACTAGTAACCACATCAAAACATCCTTTTCCATAATGTCCCTAAACAATACTCCTATAAAAGTTGAATCAAGCACAAAACTACTTGGCATTACCATTGAGGATCAACTAAACTTTGATTTACACATTTACAACTGTATCAAAAAAAAAAAAAACATTAGAAGCTTGGACTCCTGTACAGGCACAACAAATTACTCATAACAGAAGTTAGAATTACTCTTACTCATGCATACCTTCTACCATGTTTAACTTACTATTCCCAAATATTCACTAATATAAATACATCCCTACTTACCAAACTTGAATCAGCCTATCACAAGATAGCAAGATTTGTTGGTCAACAAACATATAAATCTCACCACTGTCTCTCCCTTGAATACCTAAACTGGCTAGAACTACCTCACCTGCTTCTTCAATCTCAGCTGAAAATCATTCGCTCCATTCTATGTCAGCCAGGTTTCTGCCCTGCTCTATCACCTCTCATCTCTAACTATTGCCCTACCAGGCATCTTTAAAACACAACCCAAGATCTGTTAAAGGTTCATAAATCCAATTCCATTGCAGCCGGCAATCTGTTTAGCTATCATCCCTCTATTGCATGGAACAAACTTTCACTAGAAATAAAAAATCTTACTCACCCCAAACAATTAAAATTAGCTACCAAAGACTACTTTAAAAAAGACTGGACCTGCCACTGTTCACAACCACCTGGACCACAACCAAGTCACTCTCAACTGTATAACAATTACACACCACCTAACATAATAACTTACTCCCTAAGAAATTCTCCTAAATTATTGTCTATGCTCTGCTTAGTATTGTTAGATTGCATAACCTACTGAAACTAAAACATTTAACTTCGTCTGTTTTATCTTTTTTGATTTGTATTGTTTAATCTGGTCAACTACTTTATCAGAATGGTAACCTTTTCGCATATTTCTATGAGTGCAATAACTGTTATTAAAAATAATTTCTATATTGGAGCTTTTCTCCCCGGTCATCCGCTGAAAAATGGCTTCAGCTCAGTTGGACACTCCCGGTCAACAAATGTAAAATAAATAAATAAATCGCTTTTTCAAAATAGGCTTTATACTGACTGCTGTATTAATCCCTGGTATGTACTTTGCCTCTAACCATAAAATCCATTTGTACTCACATACTTCAAGTGTATTATTTAGCTCACCTCACTTCTTATTTTTAAGTTTAAGGTCAATTACCCTAAACAAAAATTTGTGACCACTTTATTTTTCCATTGCATGTTTAACAAGTGCATTACTAGACACCTTTCTTCATATCTAAGACTTATGCTCTACTATTCTATCTTTACATTTTCTTGTACTCTTCCCTATATAAAATGCAGGACATTTAACACAGTTGGCCATGTATATTATATTATATTAGCAGTATTGCATGTAGCAAAACATTTAAACACATATCTTCTTAGTCACTGGATGCAAAAACTCATTCTCTTTCATAATATCAGTACAACATTTACAATTATAACATGGGAAAGTACCCATTTTCCTTATTCCTTGTGAATCATCAGTAGCCATACCTTTATAACATAGCCGTTGTTTTAGAACTGAATATTTTTTATATGTAAAATTAGGCTTTTCTCCTACTATATTAATAGTTTCTGGCATAGTCTTTAGAATATCCCAATTATTTGTAATAATAAATTTTACCCTGTAAAATCTCCTACTGTAAGTAGTAATAAATCGTATGCGATCACACCTAGTATTGACCCACTTTTTGTCCGTCCTTGTCATATGGTCAATAAAGTAAGGTCTAGCATTAGTTTCTCTAATTGCCAGGACAATGTCTTTAATGTTCTCAAGTAGCCTGTCTTCATATCAATGCTCTTTAAACTCATATAATTTCATACAATTTTTCATGACATAGAGTGTTATCACTATTTAGTCTACTGGCTCTCATGAACTGACTTTTAACTATGCTTTTAAGGTATGTGGGGCAGGCATGCTTGTTCTATGAAAAAAAAATATTCATTTTTATAGGTTTTCTATAAACTAAGGTCATAATATTAACACCATCCTTTTTTTAGACTAAGTCCAAATAGTGTATGGTTTCCCTAGAATATTCTGCAGTGAATTGTAAAAAGTCAGTCATATGATTCAAATAATCAATAAATAATTCCAGTTGTGGGCTGTCTACATTCCACAATAAAAATATATCATCAACAAAACACTTAAAAAAGAGAACCTTATCACTTAGTTCATGGGAACTATTAAAATATGTTATTCTTCCCATTTTGCAACTGCTATATTGACATATGTATTGGCAATAAATGTTCCCATTAGCACCCTGGTTTTCGGATGATAAAAATAATCATGAAACATAAATATATTACTATTCAGAACAACACCAAGTAGCTCACATATAGTTTCTACTTCTCTCCCATACATACTTGTATTTCCACATCGAAATTTGTGCACACAATGTAGCCCATAACTAATATGAATCATAGTAAATGACGATCTAATACCCAAAGTTACAAAAATATAATCATGGTTCCTCTTTGTACTATGCCAGTCATACAACTTGTGTAAGAAGTCCCTAGTGTCCTATATATAACTCTTTACCTTTAACAAATGCCAACCTAAAACAGATTGTAAATATATTGAAATAGGTTCAGTCACCGATCCACTATCTGACACTCTAGTTCTCATGGGTGGGTGATACAAATTTTAATATATCTTTGGTAACCCATATATTACATGTATTCTTGGGCAGGAAATGGTAAAGAAATTAAATGGGTCAAGAATAATGTCAGTATTAATTTGTAGTTCATATATAGTCATATTAACTCTACGTATGAACTTGGATATCTCAACATAACTGATCTTGTAACATGCATTAGTATCTTTCAGCAACTGAAACATATACATGTCATAGTCTACTTTGTTTAATATAACCACTGCCCCTCCTTTATTGGCCTGTTTTATTATAATATCCTTATTATTCTCTAAATTTCTAAGTGCTTCATATTCCATACGGGTAAGGTTATAAAACGTCTTTTTATCCCTTTTATCATAATATTCCTTTATTTCACATTCACATAAATAATAGAAAGCAGTGACCACAGACAATTTACTGGTATATATAAAATGAATTTTCTACATACCTGGGCTGTTGTATTCATAGACTCCTTAAAAATTAATTTCAGACTAAGATTCCTAGTAAATATTTTAAGGTCCGTGACAGTGTCAACAACATTATCAGTTTGTGAAGGAATAAATTGTAAACCCTTACTAAGCAAACTAATATCATGTTCAGTCAATGTTACGCAGGATAGATTAATAACATAATAGAAGTTCCATTCATTTCATGCACTCATTCTTCTGTTGTAGGTCTGAGGTCCTCTGTTGCACCATCTCTTCTTCTCGCCCTATTTCTTCAGTGTTCTGCCTCTTGAAGCATCCCTCTCATCTGTCGTAATCACTTCTGGTCATTTTAAAACTAAAGGGATGACACTGCTCCGAAAATATGCTGATGGTTGGACTCTACCATTCCCAGTGGGGACATGGGTGGGTACTGAAACATTCTCTTGCAAATTGCGGTGATTTGGCTGGTTCACAGATGTTCCATTTTCATTGACTGATGATTGATTGAGACAAATATTCACTGCATTATTCATCTCATTCAAAGAGAAATTATCAAGAGTATTCAGTCATTTATCAATTCTATTATACAGTCCCCTATTCTCAGTTAAATTATTGTTGGTATGATGCTCCCTGGGCCAGGAAAAAAATATTATAATTTTTTTTTAAAGTCATTATAGTCTCTATATAATTTGTCTTTTCACATTAATTAGGCTTTTTTCAAAATCAGTTATCTGCTGAAGCATATTGTAGGAAGTGTAGTTCTCAGAGAATGTAGGCATCTCAATCAATTTATTCTCTGCTCTAGCAAGCTCATCCTGCAGATCATGTTCAATTTTGTAAAAGAAGTTATTCATTATTCTCATATAACCAGCATTTAGTTTGAGATTAAGTTCTTGCCATTTGGACAAAAGTTTAGGGTATATATTACCAAAGGAGGGGAACTATCCCATACTCTAAATATGTCAAATAATGTAATCTTTGCCACTCAGTACCGCATCTTCATCATATAAATCACAGACTTTATCAGATATACATACTAAATGAATAGCAGAAATTTACATCCCCACATATTTCAAAAAGCACCAATGGAAATCTAAAACCAATCAACCTATTAAGCAATCCATCCTTCTTTAAATTAACAGTCCTTATTATAAAACAGCAATTCCCAAATATAAATTAATAAGAATAAAAAATATGTCAAAATGTTTTGAAACCATGCTCACTCCAAAAAGTTAAAAATAAACTATAAGTAATTTTTAAAAATATTTAGTTGTCATAAAAGCTACAATAACTATAATGATAGTTCCCTCTAGTGGCTAATAAGAAATAGAATCCCCTTGTTTGACCACAGAGCAGTAATGCCAGTATTGTGAACACCACACAGGGACAATATATTTTTATAGAATAAAAAATACTTAATCATGATTTGGTATTCCTCAGTTTTAACACTGCTTGACTGCACTCCAATACCAAACTGCCAATTGCTTGAAATTGCTTGAACTCGTGATTGGCAGCAAGTTAACAAAACCTGATTTTTAGCATCTATGCACATCTTAGTGTGGGAACTCTGCCCATTCATCGCAAGTGTCTACACTTCCTCTGATGTTTCAGCATCTCAGACAAAGTATATTTATGGATCAAGTATGTGTATTGCAGTCTCTTACACTGAAATACACAAATAAGTGTTACTGTTTATCTGTGGGTATCTGAAACATGAGCAGCTGGCGTATGAGTATGTGAAAGACAACCTGGCAAACTAAAGTGATTTTGTCAGACTTCATGCAACCTGACATAATATGCCACTTAGATCACTTTACAGGCCACACATATTTTGGAAGTGATATTGAATATCTGGGCAGCAGTATTAAGAGGAATTGCAAGAATTTCAGCCTATATAGACATCTCTGATGAGACGCATCGTACTCTGAAAGTGTGGGGTAAGTTGTTTTTGTCTTCTCTGCTAAGGATTTGCAAACTCGCCATGAATTCACATTACAAAAGGGTAGTAACATGGATATGTGTGTCTGAATTTGTTTCCTATTTATAGAATGTACTGGCAACAAAGTACCCACAGTATAAGAAGAACCTGTCCTTGGTCACTCCTGTCACTTATAATTTTACTTACTTGGTTACTTAAATGTAGCAGCTCTGGCTGTGAGACAATAGATGAAACATAGCAGCTCTGATGGTGAGACAACAGATAAACCTTCTCCATCTTGAGATCAATTTGAAGAAGATTCTATCTTATTTAGTTATTTATCTATCTATTTATGCATGCTTTGTTCACCAGGATAGTTCCATGAGACCAGCAGCCTCTTTCTTCAGGGGTTACCCGAGATGATATTCATATTGATTAAGGGAAGTTTGGCTAGGACAAATAGGGAAATTAACATACTCTTTTCGATAGAGGGAGTTTGAGGACTCATTTCTGTTGGAAGTTGGATTGGGATTAATGATCTTCCAAATGTCAGACAATGGTAGTATGAGTGAAAGAGTGACTAATCAAGTTAATGTTGTTGTACTGCAGGCTGAAAACAGAGATATTGATCCAGTTATTGATGTTATATGAGAAGGTAGATTTTAAATGAAGTGGCATTATATTGGGCTGATGCCACTGGAAAATGTATAGTTGTGAGGAATTCTATATAAAACTGATAAGCCTAGGTTTGATTATGAAATTTGCCTGCTGAAAACATAATGATCGAATCAGTGACTGCACAACATAGTGCAGATTCTGCCTTTCAAGAATATGGGAATCAGGATATGTATGAGAAATCACAAGCTGCGGTGTCCAACAAGAAACACCTTGGACCACACTGCACACATTTAAAAACAAATGGTCACCAGAAAGTCAAGGGGTGCTGCAGTGTTTGATGAGAAAGAAAAAAGGACTGTCCAATGTTTTGTGATGAAGAACTGGTCAGCTGTTTAAATGC
Organism: Protopterus annectens; assembly: GCF_019279795.1. Lineage (NCBI taxonomy): Eukaryota > Metazoa > Chordata > Ceratodontiformes > Protopteridae > Protopterus > Protopterus annectens. The sequence goes on along the minus strand of NC_056728.1, from coordinate 545,761,091 downwards.
AGTTTAAAGCAGAAATTTATGTAGAGAGATATGAGTATGGGACAGACTAATCAAACCCCTGGTATTTAAAGTAACTGATGTATAGTCCTTAACCTTTAAGGAGCAAGCAATTATGTACAGTAATATCTGAGACTATTTCTTCTTGAGAAGTTTATGCAGTTAATTGAAAGGAAAAGAGACCACTTTCCATTAAATGAGTATATATTTTGTAGTGTGCTTGTACTCAAAACGAAGTAAGTATTGCTTTGTGAAGACAAAGTTTTAGAAAGTGAATTGAAAGAATATTTCAGTGAACTTTGTAATAACGTTCATACTACGAAAAGACTGATGAGCTGCAAGTATTGATTGGGGCAGAGGAAGCGGTTGTTTCTTTGAAGTTAAAGGAAAGTAAATCGGTGCACTTACCATGTCTGACTAACATCAAAGACAAGAGAAGAACGGTCATGTATAATGGCTAGCTTAAGATGTGTTGTTATTGTGGAAATGAATTTCATTTTATTAGTAACTGTGACAGAAAAGGCAGTGCAATTAGATGTAAATTGAACTCTTTGAAGTGAGGCAAAGATGGCCATTTAAAGCTATATTATGAGGGGAGATGTTGAAAATGTGGAGAAAATGTGACTGAACGTAATAAAATGTGAACATTAATATGAATGATGAAGAAACTGTACAACATGTGGAAGAAATGGTAATTGATAACAGTAATGAATATGTGTTGGATGTATATGAGAAAGGGGAAAAGGAAGAATATGAAACTGAAACAACTCCAGAAAGATCATATAGCATATAATACAAGTAAAGCAGCATTGCTAACTGAAAACAGATTTCCATGAAAAAACTCTATATAATAGGGTAGGAGTTGATATAATGGTCAAGGTGTTTGCCTCACAGGCTAGGTTTACAATGGCCCACAAGAGCAGATAGCCTAGTACTTACCTATGAACCCTATGAAATGTAATTGGCAGGAAATAAAGTTAAACATCAGAAAAGGAAAATGAAGACAGAAGATAAAAATAGACAAATAAAGAGAAGAAAAAGGTAGGTTTTATTTAATGAAATCAAATATTTATAGCATTAGGAATTAGATAAGAAGATTTGTGGAGTTTGCACTGTTCAGATGCATAAAGTATGCTAATGAATGTTTATTCGATGTTAGATTGTTAAATGAGAGCAGACAGACCAGTTTAATGAACTTTGGGGTAGAAACATTATCTGGAGCACAGGTACAGATGTCTGCTCCACAGTACTTTTGTTAGTTGATGGTGGGGAAATTAGTATATTGGATTTGACAGTTGGAGATCCAGAGTGTGAGAGTTGCTGAATTTAAAACTAAAAGCAAGGTAGAAAGGGTTAGTCCTCTTTATACATATATCAGTATTAGAGAAGGAGTTAAGTTACCTGAGGAAATGAAAATGTATGTATTAGTAAATCTGGACATTGTTACACTGATAGCTTTTAATTGTGATAACAGAGCAAGGAAAAAGAAAGTTTCTTGTGAAGTGAAAGTTGGCAAAATTGTTATATATTTTTTTCAGTTAAAAGGGGGGAAGGGAATTAGGTATACTTATCAGATGCCATATAAGAAAGCAGAAATTAATTTTCTTTTGTTTTCCAGTACTTTGATGAAGTTCACATTTTAAAAGGATTGATTTTACAGAGCATGTGGTTATTTGGTCTATTTTTAGTGATAATGAGGTGGTGTTTCAGAATGGAATAGTTTACGAAGATTAACTAAGTTTTATTCAAATGTAAAAATAATGCAGTATGATAGCTTGTGCCAGAGAGAGATGATTTAAAGACCTTAACAGTTTGAGACCATTTTATAAAACATGGACAGAATGATGAAGGTTGCAATAGAAGTGTAAATATAAGAAAGCACACAGGGAAGTTGAAAAATAATGGCCTAAGAATGGTAAAGAAATGTACTTTGAGAAGCTTAGGCTGTATCACTGAGTTGTAGACAAAGGGAGCTAGACAGTTTAAAAAAAATGGATATTTATGAAATTAATTTAATTAAGATAAAAAATATGGTGAACAGAGTATTTGAAAAAAAGTAAAAAAAAGAATTTTATTTTAGGTGAAAATTTTAGGATAAATAAATGGGTAATATTAGAACAGAGGATGAGCAGTATAACAGTAAAAAAATGAAAGAGATTATGAAAATTGTGACTGATTATGCTGAATGGATATTTAATGGTAGCAAAAGTAAGAAATGTGTTAGATGGGAGTGCTAGAAAAATTACCGAAAGGACTAATGTGCTAGGGAAGGATATTACTAAGTAAGAGTTAGAAGATGGTTATAAACGAGGATACTCATGGTACTCCAGGGTAAAATGGAGCAGAGTATAAATTAAAAAAAAAAATAGGGAAAGGAAAACACCGTGGTTTTGGTGGTTGTAAATGTGTGGATAAGTGATGGGGTTAAAATAATAAAACACAATACGTACGGAAATACCACTGCTCTGTAGAAAAATAATGAAAACAGAAAATAAAGAAATTGGAGGCAATTTATGTTTAAGTAATTTTGACTACAACATTGCTATGATGATTCTTCAGATATTTTAAATAGTTTTTCAGAATGCAATACTGTAGTGTGCATCTTAGAAAAAATAGGAATATTAATAATATTTTAGTTTTAGCTAATGAAGTTGTTTTAGGAGTTAAAAAATTGGAAACAGAGGATAATTGATGTTTATTATATTATGAAGGCATCTGACAGTTAATCATACTGAGCTGTGGTATATTTTGAGCGAATATGGAATATCTAGTAGAATTGTTAAAGTTTTGCAAAGAGTTTCAGAGAATAAATGTATAAAAGAATTAGCGAATTACTGGCTAGATGAAAAGAGATATTTGAGAAAAGGCTTTTAAACAGGACTGTCCGATGAATGGATTGTTATTGGGATGAGCTGTTAATCAGTGACAGGGACAATGAGCATGAATGTTAGGACTGACTTACAAGGGAAATTATTACTTATGGTAATTGTTATGTGGATGATATTTTAATGATTAAAAAGTGATACAGGTGATGGTTGCTCTGAAATCTTCAAGAGGTGCCTATTAATAATGATAACATAATTATGTTTTAGCAAATTGCAGTCAAAATTGCTCAGTGTAGCCTGACTGGACATACGCATTCATAACTGCTGGCAATGCTCAAAGATGGATGTGACACTTGCGTGTAATGAACCTATGACTTCATGAAAACAGCAGTCGCCATGAAAAAGAATAGACCATGTTATGAAAAGTCACCTGACTTGGAACCATCTGTATGCAGACTGTACTGTAAATTATCATATATGTGCTACATGGGCACACTGACACCACATAAAAGGGCTACACGGTGAAGCCCAATTATTATTATTTTATAACTGTAATGTAATGAGGTGATCTGACAGTCATAAAGAGGGGAGAAAAAGCAGAAGAACACATAGATGACCAAGGAAAGGGGAGACTTTATGAGGTAGAAAAAGGGTGGCATTATTTTATCGTGGGGCAGGTGTCCTTTTTTCATTTTTTATAAGAACCATAGAGAAGTATGTAAGCATGGAGAACTTGTGAGTATGAAGGAGGTTAGAGGTCACAGTAGGAGCACATCCATGCAAAAATACATAACACAGACAAATGATAGGGGGGCTGCTAATATGAAAGAGGGAGCACAATGGAAAGACAGACCAACAGACAGGCAGAAAGAGGATAGACAGCTGGTAAGGGTGAGGATTAGATGAAAAATAGGGAAAGTGACTGACCTACAAGGAAGGGAAACACAGTGAATGTGATAGGGTGGCAATAGTACAGCATGACAGGTAGTTCCACAGGGGAATCAGCCTATAAGTCATTCACCTCTATATGGCTGTTATCATGAGTGGGGTCCTAGATTGTTGGCCTAATGACTGGAACCCAGTGGCTATATAACTCTGTCAGCCACAAGAAGATGTACTCCAGGTGTCAATGTGAGCTACCAGTCCACATCAGTCCTGGCTCCTAACTAGCTCCTGTTTTGTGACCAAGGAGGGCCCCTCTCTGCCAATCCCCAATGAGTATCCTATGCCATCCCCTGGAAAAGCACCATCAAAAGCCACACGTTAGTCCTGCTGGTTACCTTCTGCTGAATGACCTTCATCACCATGCAGAGTGGCTGGTCTAAGGACTGTTGGGGTTCCAGTGGCTGGTGCAGGGCTTAGTGGTCCATGGCTGATCCTGCTGAAAAAAGGAACATAAACAGAGAGAAACAAAACAACAAAGCAACATAATAAAAAGACAAAAATGACAAGGAAACAGATGAGGGCACAAACAGCAATATTCAGTGTGGATATGGTAGACATTATTAACACAGGCTGTGAAAGAAGAAGAAACAGTCAGCAGAACAATATTTTTATCAATTGCTAGGGAACACCTAGGACACATCTGAGGATAACAGCATGGGGAAATAAATGGTTGTGCAATGTCTGCATTGTTTAGGCAAGTGTCATATGATATGGATGGAGACTACCTTATTTGTGTGTGTGTGTGTGTGTGTGTGTGTGTGTGTGTGTGTGTGTGTGTGTGTGTGTGTGTGTGTGTGTGTGCGCGCGCGTGTGTGTGCACGTGCGTGTGTGTGCGCGTGTGTGTGTGTGCACGTGTGTGTGTGCGCATGTGTCTGTGTGCTTGTGTTTGTGTGCATGTGTGTGTGTGTGTGTGTGTACACATGTCTGGGCTTGTGTGTGCTCAAAAGGCAATAGAGCAAGGAAGAAATAATCAAGCTGAACAAATGAAATGGTCAGTATGTTGTGGAGAGAAGGGGTATATGGAGTTGTCATAGAAAATGTGGCAAATGCAGGGATGCGTGGCACAGGCTGGGAAATGAATACATATAACATTACTAAAACCTGCAATATGAATAGGCAGTAGACATACAATTAATGATGAAATAGTGAAAAAAAAGACAACAGTTACTGCAGCTATGGTACACTACTTCAGTGCAATTTGTCATACGCACGGTATTTCAAGAATAGCTGCCACAGGGAGAGACATTATCACAGCTACAAATGCATTGCAAAATGGCAGTCTTACAAGGGCAATGAAGAACTATGCAATGATAATCACAATCTTAAGTGGCAATGAACAATAAAATGCTCTACTAGTACATAGGTTCATAGGTTCACAGGTAGGTACTAGGCTATCAGCCCAAGGGCCTAAGTAAACCTAGCCAACAAGGTTCCCTGGCTTTCGCCACCCAAGAAAGTTATTTTCCTATGCCCCTGTCGAGCTGAGCCACAGAAGTGATTCCTGGGGTGAATTTTCTATTTCCCATCCACTCATCAAGATTTTTCTTGAAAAGTGCTAATGAGGAACTCTGCTTGACATACATGGGTAGCTTGTTCCAGAGTATGGGAAGTCTCTGGGACAGGAATCTATCCCTCCAGCATGTTATGTTTAATGTGGTGACAAGGTTTAGGTCCCTAGAGCATGTGGCTTGGAGGGATTGGAATTTCTTTAGGTAAAGCATGTCCAACAGCTCTGGGTTTGATATAGATTTGCATGTTAGGGAGAGATCACCTCAGAAGAGGCAATATGCTATAGAATAAAGCTGGAGTTTTTTGAAGTGGTCAGCGTAGGGCATCTTTTTGAGGCCAGTTATCCTCTTTGTGAGGTACTTCTGTGGCCTTTCCAGCTGTTGCAGATGTCTTGTGAGGTACATTCCAAAAGGAGAGTTGTACTCTATAATGGGTCTAATGAGTGTCGAGTAGAGGGGAACGATGACCTTTTTTTTTTCCTGGATGAGAACCCTTTCATGATGAGGTGTGCCACATAGAAGGATTTCCTGACTACTGTGGTGATATGATTATCAAAGGAGAGACTACTGTCCACCTGGGTCCCAAGGTCTCTTATCACACATTCGATGTTAAGTAGACTGACGCCTATGTGGTAGTTCATGGGTACAGAGTTTTTACCAAAGGGGATGACAATGCAGTTTTTGGCATTGAGCTTGAGGCCACGACTCGGACAGCAGTCATCTGTCTCAGTGAGGCTCTTCTGTAGGATGTCCACACCATTTGGGGACATGACTATGGCTCTTAGTTTGCAGTCATCTACAAACTTTGCTACCCAGAGACCTTCTGTGTTAGCCTGTACTTCTGAGAAGTAAATACCAAATAGGAGAGGACCCAGGACTGAACCCTGTGGTACTCCACTTGTCACTGGTTTGAAGTCAGATTTGGAGTCTGCAACTTTTACAGTGTGGGTTCTGTCAGTGAACCAGTTAGCAATCCATCTTGTGACATATGGATTTATACCTAGTTTAGTGAATTTACCTATAATTCCAGAATTAGGGATGGTGTCGAAAGCCGAGGTCAAGATATGCTTTGTAAACCACCTTACCCTCATCTACGGCTTTGGTGAATGCCTCAAAGAAGTCGATCAGATTCAAGAGGCATGATCTGCCTTTCACAAACCCAAACTGGGTGAGGTCCAGAGTTTGGAGGTTACCAATGTCTTTGTTTATGAGTTCCATGATGATACGTTCCATGGCCTTGCAAACCAGGCTTGTCAGACTAATAGGGCGATAATTTCTGGGGTCGGTGGTAGCTCCCACTTTGTGGTGTGGGATAACTGTTGCTGTGCACAATTCAGTGGGTACAAAGCCTGACATGAGGCTGTGATTGAACATGGTGCTTAGGTGGGGAGCCAGTTCATTCTGAATTTCATGTAAAATGCATCCTGGGATGTTGTCCAGTCCCATGGATGCTATGTTTTCGGCTTTAGAGTGTGCAGTTTTTACCTGCATAGTTGTGATTACAGGGACTCTTCATTCTTCCAGTATAGATATGGGCCTTTAGGGGGTGAGGGAGGGTGAAGTTAGCACTGAACCTATCTGCCAGGATGTTGGCAATATCAGTTGGTTCTGTAATTTTTGTGCCATTGTGCTGTAACTCAGAGCAGATCTGGGTGTTTCCATTGAGATTCTTGACATAGCTATAGAGTGCTTTGTGGTTGTCGTTAGAATCAGTGATGATTTTGTTTTCATAGCTAGCTTTGGAGGATTTTATGAGGGATCTCAGCTTCTTACTGAGACTGACACCAAGAACACTCTCTGTATGCTGGAAAAACAAGGAATTCACTCGAGTGATGAAAACACAATTCTGTCTATAATTACATATGAAAGCGCTTCTGTACTTCTAAATAAATATGGTGCAGTTTGTAGTTGTCACGGATTGTTCATGCCTTTTGTTCTTTTTCTGGTTTGTGTTTCTTTTGCCTGCTAGATTACAGTTCTGAAGAAGTCCAGATGGATGAAAGCGCTTGACTGTGGCTATTGTGTTACTGTGGAGTATACATTTTATTTTGTATATGCTGCTAATGCTGCAGAGTTTTTATCACATCGTGGAATAAATTGTGTTTTCATCACTCAAGTGATTTCCTTGTTTTTCCAGCATACAGAAAGTGTTCTTGGTGTCAGTTTGTTTCTCTCTATGCTGGTTTTCGTTTCTTACAGAGACTGACCAGAGATCTTCTCCACTCATGGAATTTTACTCTCATTTGCAACAGTTTCTTCCTTCTGTTGTAGAGTTTGTTTATGGCAAGGGACCAGCAAATTGGATTCCTTTTTTGGAGGATAAGTTCTTGGTTCTGTTAGGGATAGCATGATCCATGCACTCATGTTAGTGCTTATAGAGTGCATATGTGTAGGATTCAGCAGTCGTAGCTGCATTGTCCATCTGCATGGGTGTCAAGAAGTTTGCCACTTCTCTCTTAAGAAGCATGAAGTTGGCTTTGGAGACATTTTTCACAGTGGTTTCCTTAATAGGGGTGAGAGCGGGATGAGGATATCTAGGGTGATTAGCTTATGGTCGGATCTGACCAATGAGGAGTTGACTTCATGTGTGGAACACCGGTCACTTATGTTGGATGACTAGGTCTAAGATATTGCTGCCCCTGGTGGGGGTGTGGATAAGTTGATCCAAGGCATCCGAATTTATGAATTCCAGAAAGCGTTGAGCAAAGGAGTTGGCATATGACTAGTTTTCCCAGTTAATGGTGGGGTAGTTGAAATCACATTATTAGGGTGTTTGAACCCTAATATTTTCCAGTATATCAAGAAAAGAGGCATAGGAATACTGGGTCATGGTGGGGAATCTGTAACAAGTTACAATCTGGATTGCAGTTTTGCCCAGTTAGTTGCACTTGGATAATCTCAGATGCATTATGCTGAGCAACTAGCCTGGAGGTGTGGATATCCTTAATGAATATGGGCACACCTCCACCTTTGGTGTTCTGGTCCAGGTTAGATGGCCGAAAGGTGTGGTATGAGTTATAGCCTGGTAATGCAGGGGTGGTCTCTGGAGCCTTGAACCAGGTCTCAGTCACTGCACAGCTATCGATGTTCTCCATTTTAAGGAGTACCTCGAGTGAGTGCATTTGAGGTTTACACTTCTAGCATTGACTAGCATTACCCTCAGTTTTTGCTTGCCTGTACCTTTTTGCGATGGTGAATTTGTCATTTGAACCTTGCCTAAAAAGGCACTATAGTGGCTGCAACAGCCTTAGCCAGTATCCGGAATCCCAGGGGTGACAGGTGCAGGCCATCACTGGCAAAGCATCGTGGTCTATCAACCATGTCATCCCAGGCAGACAGATACTGAATCCCCTTAGAATGACACCAGAAGCTTAGCCAATTATTGAAGTCAATAATTTTGTCCTTGTACTGCGGTATCATTCTTGGTGATGGCAGGATGCTACTCAGGGCTAGGGTCATACCTGGCTGGGCTACAAGATCGGAGAGCTCTTCCATGTCTCTTTTCATGTAGTCCATAGAGTTACGTCTCAGGTCGTTCACACCAACATGGACAATGACAGAGACATATTTGTACTTGTTGTGGAGTGACCTGAGTGCATGGGTTATGTGGCAGATCCTGGCACCTGACAGTAACCTTCTCCTTGTTTAGCCTGATGAGTGGGATATCAGTGTGCCTGACTACAGAGTCACCTATGACTAGTATGCTGGGTAGGTTGTTTTGCCTTATGGGGTGTGGTTGAGTGGCACACTGAGTCTGTGGGCTATGTGTCGTTTGGGTTGAAAAGCCTAGCTTCAGTGGTACACCAAGGATCAGTACAATTGTCATGCATATGGTAATATTAGAAATAACCAGCACAGTTAACAGCATTAGCACAGCCACAAATGCACTGAAAACACAGTAGTTCTACAAGCACTTAACAGGTAAGTGGTGGGTAGTTCTTAAAAAAGATTGCATAAGTGATCTTGTGCTGTTGTAAGCAGGTTAAGCAGCAACACAGGTATGTCAGCGATACACTACACTTACCCTGCTGCCAGGGGAGTCTGGCCTGCCACTTCTGACAATCTCATCATGTGCTGCAAAGCATAAAAAACACATTAGTAAGCTCAGCTTAACCATGGACTGCAAAAATAGCTTATAACTATGCATTAAGGCATACTGCTGGATGAGTCAGCATGGCCTATGTCAAAGCCCATTAGTTACTTCATTGTAATACTAAGACTACCTCTCCCTTCCTTCTCCTGATTAGTGGAGATAGTCTGAATAGCACCTCTTTAGATCTTTATATTTTTGCTAGGACTGCTCTTTTGAGTGGATCATGCCTATGACATCACTCACCACACTGGCAGACAGGCATCTACTTTTGACCAGAGACCTTCATAGGTGCCCCTAGCAGACCCAACTTGTGGTGCATGTGTAACAAGTCAAAAAAAATTTCAGTCTCCCTGTTACATCATCCAGGAGACCTGCACACTTATATTCTATAAAGATCATGTCCTCTCAGCATATCAAGTCTAGAAGTGAAAATAATAGCTGGGATTCAGTGTAGCTCATTGAAGAGATGACATGGACCTCATCAACAGATAACACAGTAGCACACTGCCTTTCCTATGGCAACATGACAGAAGTGGTCAGTTGAACAGGAGAAGGCAGTCCATCCAAGAATCGAACCAGAGAACCTCTTGCTGTGAAATAATAACACTATTGCTGCACCACTGCACCTCCCATTTTTAATGTGCTTTCCCCTTATCAGGCACACAGTGATATGCAATGCCCTTCAGATGTGGCTGTGAATTACAACCATGTTCATCTGTCATACATTCATGTGTCACTAGGGTATTATTTTCCTACCACATTCTATTTGCATGCCATTATACCATCCATTATACATATCTTCTGTTGACCATTTGGTCTCAGTACATGGGATCACAAAATGGGACTATGAATCACTACTTGCACAAGTCTGCACTTGGCTAGATCTGGCTCAGATGGATATTGGTTCTGTGTAACATCTGCACAAATGTCATTCTGTGTCATTTGAGAAGATGTACCTCTGAAGGAAGAGAAAAAGCATATGCATCTGAGCAGTGTAAAATATATTACTTCACACAGGCGGCAGATGTTATTACGCTTAGTTGTAGTCACTCCAACACATACACACACACGCACACACACTAAACTGAAAAAAAAAAAAAAAAAAAAATATATATATATATATATATATATATATATATATTTTTTTTTTTTTTCATGTAACAATACATCTTGATGCATCTAATCATATGGATTTACATATTGTTTGTCAATTTCTCTATTATAGCCATATGTTCACATTACAGATAAACTGTTTTCACTGAACAGATGCATGAATAAATTCAACACAGCCTGGCTATTCAAAGACTCGCACTTCTGGAAGGCAGAAGTGCTTGTTTGGCAATGTAGCTCTCCTCACTTTTCCTCTAACATTTACACAGCTTAAGGGCTGTTTGAGCTGATGTAAGAGTAGCCAGATGTGCATACAATAGGCTGGCTACTTGTCATTAAAGCCTTCTCCCATCCTGCTTCCTTGGGTTTTCAGGACTGATTAGTTAGCTGATTGGTCTCAGCATGACAATCAAAGCCATTATGTCCACCGCAGCATGCTAATTCATTTATAATTAAGAAATGTCAGCTAGTGTGTCTGCAGCTTGTAGGAACACTTAATGTTTTACTTAGTCCATTCAGATATTTCAGTTTATTTTCAAGCAAATTTCATGATTACCTGGAATGTCCTGTGGATATGGAAGGCCATCATTGGCATTACAAATGTGTTTTCTGCTTTATTAATGATTTAAAAAGTTGCAGCTATCTATCCCCAAGTGCCTGCTAGAAGAAGACCCTGCCTTGCACAGTTTTTCATTTTTAATAGATCATTACAAAATAATATTTAGAAAGTGATTAGAAAGCAGTAACAACAAGACTGTAACTAATTAACACAGTGTGGTGACTGGCTAGTGTTTTACCTTGTTATGTACTTTCATTGATGGCTTACTGAAATTCACAATTTAGAAATCAGCATTTTGCTTCTTGGTGAGATGGTGTGTTTGTTATTCACATCCTTACTAAAACCCATGCAGTGCTGCAGTTGTTTTTAAGTGTGGCATCTGGAATTATGACTTGTACAGCAATGCTAATATATAAAACACAGGATATATAGCTAATTACACCTAGCATAACTAATATTTATTTTGCCCATTTTATAAATATGGTATTAGTTGATGTTTATTGATAAAACAGCAATTATAGTTAGTCTTATGTTTTATTGTTTATTGTGCACTACATAAAATGCAGTAAGTGAAGAATTCTGTTTGTTTTTACAGTGCGTATATGGTTGTTAATTAACTAGTATACAGGTAAATGAAAGAATATAATTTGCAAAATGTGCTGGAAAATGCTTGAGAATCACTTTATAATTTATTTTAAATTTAAGTTTTTCAGAGTGTAGCCAAAAGTCTGAAACCCTAAAAAATATCAGGTCTAGATAGCCTGACCTCTTAAATCACTAAACTTTACTAGTACCTTTCCTTTTTGACCAGCTATTTCAATATTTTGGGAAAAAACTAGCTATGGGCAACTGGTTATTTAACAACTTGAATAACATTCAGTACCAGTCAAACTTTATTTACAAAAACAGTACTTAAACTATTATCTTAAGAACTTTGTGACATTCAAGTTAACTTATACATATGGAGCTTGAGAGTATTAGGCAGTCCACAGATGGACAAAGCCCAGACTGCTACCCAGATGACCAAAGTTCAATTAGCAGCTCATATCATGGAAAGGCCTGTGTGGAGGATGGACTGAGCAGCCGATGCCAGGTCACCCAAAGTGGGGGGGAAGGGGTGGTGTCCTGCTGTATTACTTACATTAGCTGGAGGGCTGAGGGATTGCAATGGTAGCAGCCATTAGGGAGGGGACATACACCTACTTAACAGTGGCCACCTAAGTAGACCAGGGGCAGGTGACAGTCCACTGTTATGGAGTTCCCTTTGCTGAAGCATTAGCACAGTCCTCCAGCTGCTGAGATCATGGGGTTAGGAGGAAGGGAGGGAGTGAACCCTCAAGTGTATGACTTCCTGCCTTTGCCTGACTCCTACCTCTGCTGAGAAATGAATTGGAATATAGACTCTTGGCTTGGTCAGGGAAAGAATGTGTAGCAGGGCACTTGCCCTGACTTAGGGGTTAATGACTGACATGTCATTGACGAGGTCAGAAGGAATGGGCTAATATGCTGCTGGGGGTATCTGTTATCTGGAGGTGATGGTGAAAAGAAGGACTGGCTAGTCATATGTCTTAGATACTTCATACAAACAGCATGCTCTGGGAGTTGTTACTTAAAGGAAATAAAATGTTTAATGCTTTCATATATGGGAAATAAAGTAATTGTCAAAAATGCTGTTCTATATTGCAAGATGTTATACATATGTCAGTGTAAGTTTGATGTCATGGTTTCGGAACACTTGCCTGTTTCGACTTCAGTAGGATCTTTCTACCTTTGATTTTACTAATGACAAATTGTGTAAATTCACACCTTTAAATGAGAGATTGCCTTGGCTGTCATACTTTTTAAATTAACTGTTCATGGTTTGTACAGTTATACATAACAGTATTATGGCACACTCCAGTTCCATAAGATTAGGTGGAATTACTACTGCCCCTCTGTATTTTTTTAACTCTTACCCAGGCCTGAACTTGAAGGCTCCTTGTGGTGTATGGAGGTCTGTGCATTTTGAACTCTGCAGTCTGCAGGATACTTATGACCCTGAAAGGGATGGTGAACAAGGATACGAACTACTTTTCATACAGACTACATGTATAGATCATTCAAGATGCATGCCTCATGGAAATGAGTTTGAAAGTGTGCTAAATGGAAGCAGAGGAATTCCGAAACAATTCACACAGCACAACTATCATGATATTACATTTCTGTAATCATGCAGGTGCATGCTGGTAAATTTTGGCAAGCACAATATTATCCTATGGGATAACTTTCAGAAAAATAGGGCACATATTTTAGTGCTGTGCTTTTAGTGTCCAGTATTACAATAACATGTTTATTGGCATAAAACAACATAGTTTTATCCCAGTGATGTACCAAGGCCAGGATTCTGAGAAGTTACCTATGAGATGCCTAAATTGCCATGTAAGATGCAAACTGATATCAGAATTTTGTGTCTACATCCCATTATGCCCAAATAGTACAATATAGCCTTGCTGTGAAGTATGCACTTCATTGTTTGGGCCACTGGCTTTTATTCACAGACCATGCCTAAGGTCTCCATCTTTAGTGCAGAAGCCATTTTTTGTCTTTTTTTTTTTTTAATTGTTTGAATTGCATTGGCTGTAATGTAATATCTGACTAATAAATGCAGTACCAGCATCTTCTTTAGCTTACTTTGTAATACCTTCTCTTACTTTTACAACAAACAGCTAGTATGCAGAAATGCAGAGACATATTCATAGGGAATCGCAAAATGAAAATATGACCTGTTCTCTGTACTTGTTACATGGATGATAATTTGTATTTACAGTGTCAGATTAAATGTTGCATGCCTAGATTACATAGGTTCATAGGTTTATAGGTAGGTACTAGGCTATCTGCCCGAGGGCATTTATAAGCCTAGCCAGAGTGTGTCAGCTTTCGCCGCCCCATTGATTAATTAACTGAGCCTCTGTCAAGAAGAGCCAATGAAGTGATCCCAGGGGTGCATTTTCTGTTACCTATCCACTTCTCAAGGTTTCTCTTGAAGAGTGCTAGTGAGGTGCTCTGCCTAATGTAGTTAGGAATTTTGTTCCAAAGCATGGGGAGTCTCTGTGACAGGAATCTATCCCTCCAACATGTTCTATTTATTGTTGTGGCGAGGTTTAGCTCACTAGAGCGAGTGGCTCGCAGTGACTTGGATTTCTTTAGGTGGAGCATGTCCATCAATTCTGAGTTGGACATGGCTTTATAAGTCAGGCAGAGATCACCTCTGAGTAAGCGATATGTGACTGAGTACAGCTGGAGGTTTTCCAGTCGGGCTGCATAGGACATATGTTTGAGGCCAGTAATCCTCTTGGTGAGGTACTTTTGTAGTCTTTCCAGCTGTTGGAAGTGTCTTGTGAGGTGCATCCCAAATGGGGCATTGTACTCTATGATGGGTCTGATGAGTGACGAGTAGGGGGGCACTATAACCTCTTTATTTCTAGATGCAAACCCTTTAGTAATTAGATGGGCTACATAGACGGATTTCCTAACTACTTTGGCAATATGATTGTCAAAGGAGAAATTACTATCTACCTGGGTCCCCAGATCTCTTATTACCTCTTCTGTATTATAGGGGCTGCCACCTATGTGGTAATTCATGGGTGTTTTGTTTTTCCCAAATGGGATGACTATGCATTTTTTGGCATTTAGCTTGAGACCATGACTTTGACTCCAGGTGTCTGTCTCAGTAAGGCCCTTTTGGAGAATGTCCATGTCAGCTGGAGAGTCAATTATGGCTCCCAGTTTGCAGTCATCGGTGAACTTGGTTAGCCATAGTCCTCCTGTGTTTGCCTGTACTTCTGAGAAATATATGCCGAACAGTAGGGGTCCCAGGACCGAGCCTTGTGGGACACCACTTGTGACTGGTTTAGAGTCGGGCCTAAGCCCACTTTTCTTACCATGTGAGTTCTGTCTGTAAGCCAGTTGGCAACCCATCTTTTGACATAGGGATTTATGTTCAGGCTGGTGAGTTTTTCTATAATTCCCGAGTGGGGAATGGTGTCAAAAGCCTTGGCAAGGTCAAGGTAGGCTGTGTGAACTACCTTCCCCTCATTTGTGGCCTTGGTGGCTGTCTCGAAGAAGTCAACCAGGTTTAGTAGGCATGATCTGCCCTTAACAAAGCTGAACTGGGTTAGGTCAAGTGTTTGGAGGTTCCCAATGTCTTTGTTAATGCATTCCATGATGATGTGTTCCATAGCCTTGCAGACCAGGCTAGTCGGGCTTATGGGGCGATAGTTACCAGGGTCAGTTGTAGCCCCTCCTTTGTGGAGCGGAATAACCATTGTTGTGTGCCATTCTATGGGCACATATCCTGTGGAGAAACTGAGGTTGAACAGTGTTTTTAGGTGGCGGGTTAGTTTGTTATAGAGTTCATGCAAGACACAGCCTGGGACACCATCTCGCCCCACTGACGCTGTGCTTTTGGCTTTTGAAAGGCCTTTTGGGGGTGAGAGGGGGATGAAGTTTGCACTGAATCTATCTGCCAGGATGTTGGCAATATCTGTGGGTTCAGTATATTTTGTTCTATTTTGCACTAGCTCAGAGCATATCTGCGAGTTGCCACTTAGATTCTTGACATAGCTAAAGAAGACTTTGTGGTTATCTTTCAAATCCTTGGCTATTTTTCTTTCTAAGTTAGCCTTGGAGAATTTTACGAGGGACCTTAGTTTCTTACTGATACTGATCAGGGATCTCTTTCCTTCTTGGGATTTGCTTTTTGTCTGAACTAGCTTCCTCCTTCTATTGTATAGCCTGTTTATGGCAGGGGTCCACCAGACTCTCTTAGGGGAGTGAGTCTTGGTTTTGCTAGGGATGGCACAATCCATGCATCCTTGTAGGTGCTCACAGAGTGCATTTGTAAAGTTTCCTGCATCTTGGACACTGTTATCCTTTCATGCAGGGGCTGTGAAACTTACCACCTCTGTCTTAAGTAAGGTGAAGTTTGCTATAGAAAAGATTTTCACTATGGTTTCCTTGGTTGGAGGTGGTGGTGTGGTGTGGACATCCAGAGTGATTATTTATGGTCTGATATAAACAGTGACGAGTTGACCTCTGGTGTGGAACACCTGTCGCCCATGTTGGTGATGACCAGATCCAATATGTTTTCATCTCTGGTAGGGGAGTTTATCAGCTGATCCAGGGAACTTGAGTTGTTAAATTCCAGGAAGCGCTGGACCTGGGAGCTTGTACTTGAGTAGTTTTCCCAGTTAATGGTAGGGTAATTGAAATTGTCCAATATCAGGGAGTTCGGTAGGACCTTCATGCTTTCCAGTGTCCCCAGAAAGGCGGAGTGGTGGTCCTGGGTCATGGAGGGTGATCTGTAGCAGGCCACAATTTGCATTGCAGATTTGCCTGATGTTAGTTGCACATGGATGATCTCGGAGGTATCATGCTGCACCACTAACCTGGAGGTGTAGGTATCCTTGATGTATATGGATACACCCCCTCCTTTTGTATTTCGTCCATGTTCTGTGGCCAAAATGTGTGCTATGAGTTGTAGCACGGTAGTGCTGGGGTGCTCTGTGGAGCCTTGAACCAGGTTTTACTTACTGCACAGATGTCAACATTCTCCTAACTGAGGAGTGCTTCGAGCACATGCATTTTGAGATTTAAACTCCTGGCGTTGAGTAGCATAACCCTCATTTTTTTATTTGTGCTGTTTACGGTGGTGGGTTTGACTTTTGAGCCTTGCCTAAAAAAAGGCACTATGGGGGCAGCAAGAGCCTTGGCTAGTATTTGAAAGCCTAGGGGCAACAGGTGCAAGCCCTTTCTTGCAAAGCAACAAGGCTTGTTGAGCATATCATCCCAGACTGACAGACACTGGATCCCCTTTGAATGACACCAGAAGCTTAACCAGTTGTTGAAGTTGATCATTTTTTCTTTATACTGCAGTATCATTCTTGGTGAGGGCAGGATGCTACTCAGGGTGAGGGTCATACCCGCCTTGGCTACATGATCAGAGAGCTCTTCCATGTCTCTTTTCATGTAGTCCAGGGAGGTATGTCTCAGGTCATTCACACCAACATGAACAATGACAGAGTCATATTTGTACTTGTTCTGGAGTGACCTGAGTGCTTGCATTATGTGGTGGATTCTGGCTCCCGACAGGCAGCTAACAGTAACCTTCTCCTTGTCCAGTTTAGTGAGTGGGACATCAGTGTGCCTGACTATAGAGTCACCTATTACTAGTGTTAGGTATGTTATTTCACCTTAAGGGCTGTGATTGTGCGGCACACTGATTTTGTGTTTTATGTGTTGTCTGGTCTGTGACGGGAGGTGCAGGTTTTTTGGGTGTCTGCTTTGGAGGTCTGTTATGCTTTTTCACGTTTTTATTTAGAGCCTCCAAGTATGATTTTGTGTATTTATGTGTATCTTTTGCCAGTGCTGGTTTGGTATGTCTATGTGAGGCTGGAGGTGTGGTGCAAGTGTTAACCTTCTCGTCATGACTGCCTGCTCCAGTCTTGGGTGGAAAGAGCTTAGCCTCCAATTTAGCTATATAATTGCATCTCTCACATATGTTAATGTTTTGTGGTAGGAGGAGAGGTTGTTTGTGTACATGAGGCAGTTGTAACATTGCCTCAGGATATCCAGGTTCACCAGCTGGACTGGAGAGTATACCTGAAATTGCTCTTTGGTCATGCCTGAATAGTAGGCCGTGCTGCTTAGTCACTTGGTTGGTGAGGGGTGAATAATGAGCCTTGCCCTGCTGGGTAATCAAGTGTTGGGGTATATTAGTGCTTGCTATTAGGTCTGAGCAAGTGCTGGACTGTAGGATGCTTTTTAAGTGCTTAGGTTGAGAGTTAGACTACTTTCAAGGAAAAAACTGAAGAGGAGACTTGGTTGTGCTGGGTTAAATTTATCCCTAGCTAACCGGCACTGCCCGGACGTGCAAAACTGTGCAAAAGCGTTTTTTACAGCAGGGAAATGAAAGAGATAGAAATTAGCCCAAAATAGCCTATAAACTACTAACTTCTGGGCTGGAACCACTCCTCCAGGGACAGATGGCTGCTCAAAGCTCCCTCTCTCACAGGTGAACAGAGAAACCTCCCTCTATCCAAGTAAGGTATGGGCAACTCAGAAAATTGTAACATAGCCCTGAGTTCAGCACTAGCCTGAAAACTGGACTATACTAGCTTAGAAAGGTGGGAAAAAAAGGAAACAATTTTTTTGAAAAGATAAGGCAAAAACAGTAAAAAATACACTTACAACAGCTTTCAATGACTACAAACAGTAAAAAATACATTAAAACAACTTTAGATGACTACAAGCAATCAGAAAAGGCTTATAAACAAATTACCCAATTAACCAGTAAAAAAAATCTCAAAACTGAGCCCTGTTCTTGTAGTCTTCAACCAGACAAGTTCTATCTGCACACTCCTGCCACTGGGGTGCAGGGGAACCTTCTCCAAAAAAGAAGGCCTGGATAAGTGCTCAAGTTATACAAACAAAGCTAGATTCAACAAGCCTGGATCTAGTCTATGCTACAGCAAACAAGGCACACCAATTTCAGTAAGAAACAGTTCAAATATGCAGGCACTATAAGCCTTTAACCAGAAATTCCTAGCTCAGAAGGGCAGAGTCCAGCCTCTCCTTCCACAAGAGTGCAGACCACGAACCCTCTTAATGTAAAATAATTGGCCTGAAGCCCAAGTGCTTAAACCAGAACTAATACACTTTTATAATAACAGACACTGAGCCTTCAATCAGCAGTTCCCAACTTAGAAGAATGTAAGCTACCTGTCCTGCCACAACAGTGCAGACAACAAACCTTCTTAATGTAAAACAACTGGTCTGAAGCCCAAGTGCTTAAACCAAAAGGCTTAGAAAGATAGCTACACTTTAATCAGGTTACTACCAAGCAGTAATAAATACAATTGAATACTTTTACGAAGGCCTGGATTAGTGCTCAAATTATGCAAACAAAGCTAGATTCAGCAGGCCTGGATCTAGTCTATGCTACAGCAAACAAGGCACACCAATTTCAGTAAGAAACAGTTCAAATATGCAGGCATTATAAGCCTTTAATGAGAAATTCCCAGCTCAGAAGGGCAGACTCCAGCCTCTCCTCCCACAAGAGTGCAGACCACGAACCACCTTAATGTAAAATAACTGGCCTGAAGCCCAAGTGCTTAAACCAGAACTAATACAGTTTTAAAATTTTACATTTGTGTTTGTTTAATAAAATATTTAAATAAAATTTAAATAAAATAAAAATTTAAGTAAAATTTTACATTTGTGTTTGTTTACTGAATTAAAGAATGAGTTAGTGCCTCACCTTGTTTAGGAAGATATGGCCCACATCATGACTGAAATAGATCTTTGAGCTGCCTCACTCACTTGGTTAACAAAGAATAATTAAATAAAATAAAACAATATGGACTTCTACCTCTGTCTGATCTTTGGCACTCACCTGCATATTATGCTCTTGTCTTGGTAGAAAACACTAAGCCCACGGGCAGCTTTCTTGGGGAATTGAAGTGGTAAGGGCCATGTTTGTGATGTATGGCTGTTTCTTTTGTGCAGGGATCTCTGTACTTATGCTGTGCAAGTATGCCAGTGATCATAATAAAATATATGCCTTTGAGAATAGTCAACCCCAAAAGCTGTAGCATTTCTGACACACTTAATGTAACTTTATATCACAGTAAGAACATCTGTAAACGTATCTCTCCTCACTGTAGCCTCACCTGATTCAACCCCCTTCCCCCATTTCTCTAAATCATTCATCTCTCTCTATTGATTTTACTTCATTATCAGCCATTCTGGTCAGTGCCATAGCAAGGGTGGGTGAACACAGCAACTGCCACAGGTGACAACTTGTAGAGGACATTGAATGTTTAAAAAAGTCTGACAAGTTGCAAGTTAATTAATTATGTGACACAAACTGTTAAATGTATTTGTTTAAAACAGAGCAACTAGCAGAAAGTTTACAATCTACTTATAAGTAATTGCCACTGTAATCACTTACAGACAGTGGGGGCAAATGGGTATGCTGCACTTCTGACTCTTGCAGATATTTTTTCAGGTTCTTGTGAACTACTGATATCACAAGTGCATACCTACAAGTAATGTAATACAACCACAAATATAAGAAACATAGCCATAGTGTTTACATTGCTCTATTACATATTAAATTTAAGTAATACTTTTTGTTTTCTTTTTATCTATATCTTTTTCTCCAATAATTCCTGCTGTTTGTGATCTTAGGTATGTCATCCAATCAGCCCTTTTGTTTCTCTATCTGATTAACTGCAGCATCCCATGGCACCCCTGTGGGGGAGTCCTCTATCTCTGGTGGGACTTTTTATCATGGTGCCCACACTTCTTTGTCAGCACCAAGGTCAAGTGCTGGCCGCTGGACTAATGATTGTCATTCTGGAAGGACAGGCAGTGTTTTATTCATGTCATAATGTTTTTCCCTTTGTGGCTAGTGAAATCTAAAAAAAGAAATCTGGCCCCCAACAGTATGCTTTTAGAAAGACAGCCTTGACATAAGGCTAAAAATTGCTTCCTAGGTCCAACATGCTGTCCTTTTGACCATTGTGTTTCACTCAAAAGCAAGGACTCACCGAAGTCCCCTCCTTCCAAAAGGAAATTTATGAGCTAAACTACTCATTTCCATACATTTCTAATACCAAAGCCTGATTTTCAAACTTTGGTCACCTGTGGTGGAGTCTGAACTTTAGCCTTCTGTACCCCATTGCTATAAGTACTTTCTGTTTTGATTTTATTTCTCTTATGATGGTCTTTGATAAATATTTGTATTTTTGACACATTTATTTGTTTCCTGGTCTGTTTTAGCAGAATATTTTTAGTTCTTGGCACATTTATTCAAGTCTCGAAGTCTATCATCAAATTTTCTTGTATTATGTTACTTGCCTATGATTTTCTTTCTTCAGTAAACATAGATTTATTTATTTACATATTTATTCATTTCCATTTGTTTACTGGCTAATGTCCAACTGGGACAGGAGCCCGTTTTCAGCAGAGACCTAGGGAAAAAAGCTCTAACAAGAAATTAACAGAGAAACAACAGTGGAAAAATACAGCAGAGTATGACATACTGGCACAATGCCAGAGTAATCCTATGAGCTAGGCTTATAAAGGCTCCAGGGCCATTAGCCTAGTATACACCTATGAATCTAGGAACATACCATTTACAAATACAGGAATATTTGATTAAAAGTTTCAAAAGATTACAAGGAGACTAGCTCATAATATACCATAGAGTATGCAAATCATGAAAACAAACAGACAAATGATAACTAGCTTTCTCATGGGAAAGTATAAGTTGGTATGTTTACAGTGTTGATGTTAGAGTAAGAGACATCACGCTGTTGTAATTATCCTGGAACTGTGCAGGAGCATAGCCAGAGATTAGCAAGGTGTTATTTTAGGAGTAGTTCGAATTTGTGACTGTCTGGATTGTTTAGGAAGTGTTACAGTAGTAAATTCCAGGTTTTGGCTATATTATTAGAGTAGAGGGGGTCTCCATAGTAGTTTTAGGATTTAGTTACCTTTAGAATTAATTTGTCAGATGATCTAACAGACCTAAGGTTTGTATTAGGTTGAACTAGGTCAATGAGAGCAGGGCAGTTGTTGGATTTATGGATAATACTGTGAGCAATGGTTAGCTGGTTGAGCGATAATAGGCTGGGTAGCTCAATCCAGTTGAGTTGGGGGGGAATAGTGATGAGATGTATGGGGTAGGTTAATGGCAAACATGGCTATTTTGTTATAGCAAGTCTCTAGGTTGTTCAAATTGGACTTATGCAGGTTGGTAAAGATTTGGGAGCAATTTAGGAGGGTGGATAGTAGGTGTGATTTGGCTGTGGATAGTCTGGTTTTGTTGGTTAGGTATGGTTTGGCCCTATAGAGTGAGCCAAGTTTGATGTGGGCTTTCTTAATAGTTAGTGATATATGTTTATCAAATTTTAGACAATTGTTTATTGTTACACCTAGAAGCTTAGATTGATTGACTAGTTCAATTTTTGTTCCATTAGAGGCTTAGCTGGTGAGAAAGGGTAGGTTATTTTTAACTTTTTTATTACTGAAGACCATTAGCTTAGTTTTGTTTGGGTTGAAAATGAATTGATGGTCAGTGAGGTGTTTTTCTATGTCTTGGAGAAATTTTTGTGTTTTTTCTTGTAGTTTTTTGAGGTGAGGGGGCCAGAGCAGATAAGACAGGCATCATCCGCATATTGAATCATAGAGACTAATTTAGTGGAGGTGCTGTACTGAGATTGGTGGTAAATATGATGAAGAGGAGAGGTCTGAGGATGGATCCTTGGGGGACTCCAACAGAGATAGGTAGAAGGCAGAAGAGTATGCTTTTCCATGTGGTAGACTGCTGTTGATTAAAAAGATAGCTGTGAAACCAAGTCAGTGATGTAGTATTGAGGTTATATGTAGCTAGTTTGTTCAGAAGCATGTGGTGGGATACCATATTGAAGGCTTTGGACGTATCAAGAAAATTGATGAGACAAGTTGGCCTTCATTTTTGAGGAGATTTACAGTGTTAGTGAAAGTTATAAGTGCAGTATTAGTACAATGTATAGGTCAGAAGCCGTGTTGAGAATTACATAAGAGGTTGTTCTTAAGGAATTGGTCAAGCAGTTGTATATGAATGCATTTTTTGTAAGATTTTGGCTAGGAGGAGAGAACAGCAATGGCTTGGCAATTTGAGAAGTCTGTAGAGGGGCCGTCTTTCTGTAGGGGGATGCCATGTGATATTTTCCAGAGGAGAGGCACATAATGTTCAGAGATAGAGCATTTGATTAATATAGATATAGGATAGGAGATGGAAGTGGCAGCTAGTTTTAGAAAATCATTGGGAAGTTGATCGGCTGCAAGAGTACAGGGTTTTAATTTGGTTAGGAGCTTTTTTATGTAACTAGTTTGAATGGGCTTAATAGAGAAAGTGTTAGTGTTAGATACAGTACAGGTGGGTACTGTTAGATGTGAGTTAAAATAATTGCTTGTGGGAGGTTATTGAATTGATAAAGTGAGTATTGAATTGTGATGCTATACACTCAGATGTATTATTGGTAATTGGTGCTGGGGTTGAGGGTTTTCCAGGGTTTAGGAGATAATACTTTGCCAAAAATTTGGGGACTTGTTCTGGTGTTTTTGTTGGCATAGATCTATGGCAAAATGTGGTAAGTGTTTGATTATCTTGATTTCTTCAATTTTCAATATACTACTATCATAATGTGCTACAGATTAAGCATTTAAATCCACTGAAACTGTGGACTTCATGTGAGGCTGTATTTACAGAACAATTTTATTGTACAGCATTATATTTATTCTACAGCTGTTTAGTACATAGTATATAGGAAGTGTACAGCTTTAAGTGTGGGATGAGTTAGTTGATTAGCCCATTGGCGCCAAAGAAGAATGGTATTTAAGTCAGTAATTGGATGTGCTATGTATTCTGATGAAGTCCACACTTTGAGTGGATGAAAGCGCTTAATCCGTAGCACATTATGATAGTAGTATATCAGAAGTATTTTTATGTGGTTGCACACTTTTTTAAGTTTAATTAAAGTTTTATGAACATATTGGTCACCTGACACTGGTTATTTAGAAGAATCCTGTGCCAGCCAAGTGTTTTTCTTCTTTTTTATTTGTTTGGTTGTTGTGGAAAGACGTTTATACTTTAATTCAGTTTTCTCAAAATATTTTTCTTGTACAATCTGAATTTTAATATTATTTTTATTTATTTACTTTCCTTCTCCTGTCTTGGCATCTTAGATGATTTACATTTAGTATTTTCATTTTTTTTTGTATTTCCTTTGTTTGTCAGGTGCAGAGATGCATTTTCTTTAGTTTATTAAAACCATATTTAGTATTTTCAGAAGGATGAATAAAGATACAGCATGCACCATTCAGAAAGCACAGCTGCTAACAAACAATGTCAAAATTACTGCTTTTGGGGGGGGGGGGCTAGCTCAGAGCATGATGAACACATAGCTTATCTGCTCCAGTCCAGCTGAGCAGCTAATGTTAATATCCGTGAATGTCTAACTAGTTGTGGTTTAGTTGGTAATAATGAGTTTATTGGGAAATGCTCCTTTAGAAGCCTGAATTCTTGAATGCTACAGAAATGTCTCAATAGAAGAGAAATAAATCTTCTCGGAGTGGATATCTCTAGGGACAGCTGACTTTGGATGCCCACTACATAGCAGCTACACATCAGCAAAAGCAACAGCCTAACTCGCCAATGAATTTTCACTCACTGAAAAATACTGTAGCAGCACTATAGACATCCTTTGAGTCTACAATGAGACAGCTAAAATCTTTAAAAGGCCAACAGATCAAAATATTCACTAATGTGGATGACTTGCAGAACTATTCTAGATAGTGCAATGTCCAATTTAAAGATATACCAAAGGATCTTGTAGACCATGAGTTATGTCCTTTTTTAAAAACTTAATTGCTGAAGTCATTTAAGTTTCCAGATATGTAAGTTCTGTATTCAAACACATTCATAGGATTGGGCTGCAGAGAATGATAGATCTCTGTATCTCACAGTTGTGGCCCTGCAATCCTTATGAACAAGAGACTGTTTTATCCAATATAGCCAAAGGAATAATGGTGTAAAATGGGCTAGACATTATATTTTTTGGTAGTAGATTATTTTCAGCATTTATACCAGTTAGAGAGGCATCTATTGCCAATTAGGAAGGAGCTCACAGAACTGGGTTATAGTGCTGCACTGATTTATCCAGCCACACTGGTCCTGGAGATGAAGGGAGTAAAGTTAATTTTGAGAAGTTATAGGGAACTGTTTTATTTTTGTTTGCACCCATCAATATTTGGAGAATACTGGGCCAGAGGAAGAAAGGTGGACAGACAAAGAGATGAAATGGGAAATATCACATAAGTGCCAATTGCCTGCCTCACCTGACAAACACCTACCACCACAAAAGAGAAAATAAGCCCAGAAGCTTATGAATTACAAGTAGAGATTTTAACAGTTCTAGGGAAAATGGGAATAAGAATGTTCAGTGGGGATCAGAACCCTTGGGTGTTTCTGGTGAAATGGCCACCAGTGACCCTCAGATATCTCTGAAAAAACTGCCACCAATGATATGTAAACCTTGTTTCAATGCCCATCTCCAAAAGTAGAGCTGTGGCATCTGAGGATGACCCTGGGCCTTTTGATAAATTAGAAAGAGCTTAATGGAGTCAACAAGACCCAAGTCCGAGAAGAAAATCACTGGGATTTGTCACTTCACCTGAAAAATTCAGTATCGTAAAAAAAAAAAAATGGTCTGAGATTTTTTTCTGTCTCATCCAACTCTGTAGA
Organism: Protopterus annectens; assembly: GCF_019279795.1. NCBI lineage: Eukaryota > Metazoa > Chordata > Ceratodontiformes > Protopteridae > Protopterus > Protopterus annectens. The sequence goes on along the minus strand of NC_056728.1, from coordinate 545,735,722 downwards.
TAAGAATTGTTGGAATTCAAGGGGTGTGGATATGCTTGATAAGAGTGTAACTGATGGGTGAATTCTAAAAACTGCCTACATAACAAGTAATGATCTGTTTTACCAGTGTTATTACTGTTTTTACACTATTTTCTAAGTGGTATTATGGCCCCAATTATAAGCTAACAGAGGGGATATACTTTTCAATTTTTGTTAATTATTTTGTTTTTTTTTTTACATAGAACAATACTGCTTAATATATTTTATTAAATTACCAAAAAAGGAAAGATTATGGCAGAGATTCATGAACAATTGTTTAGGCTTTATGTGAACTGTACAGAATGTTCATGTGTCAGCACAATGAGCAGCAGCACTAATTGCATATGTGTGCTACTCATAACGCTTACATGAATAGACAGGTTTTTTGGCCAGCAACAGTATTGGTGGCCAGGACAATGTGTTGAGCACCACAAGCACACACAGTAAAAAACAACCTTGCCTATGGTCACACCTGTTAAGTGTGCTAGTGCAGACAGCAGGAAGAGCTACATAAGGCAAATAATGCATGCTGTACACAAGCAGGGAAAGTGTACTGAATGTACTGTGCACATAAATGTAACATATGAGTGCAGGCATAAGTAAGGGGGAGAGGAAATGTCACGTGCAACTACAATACATGGGTTAATGGACAGGAAAAGTGTAATAAGGCCAATGTCCACAGAAATCAAACAGACGTATACATAAATATGCAAGAGGGGAGCATAGATGTGCAAATTATAGTAAGATAATTGATGTGAATGTGCTTATGCCAAAAAGACAGTTTTGTAATAACATTTTGCAATATGTATGTCATATTAATTAATGGTGGTCACACTTCCTGAGCAAACAGAGGTAAATAAAAGCAGACATGATGCTACTGGATGTGACATTTACACAAATTAACATTCTGACAGAGGTGAATGGCATGACAAATGAATGTCACTGACATCCTGAGTTGAGATGACAGTCCACAAGGACCGTATATACATTATGGGATATTTGTACACCATGCATGGCTCAGAAGCCACAATCTCCTTTTGTATGAATTTAACTCATGCCATCATTTTAACAGTGACCTGTTTATTAACTGTATACACCACAAAAATAGGCATGACACATGTACAAGGAGGATCATCTTTTAAGGGAATTATGCACTTAAATATTCTAATGGTTATGCATCCTATATGTAGGGATGTGTGTGTGTTGTTACAAATGTGGGAGCAGAGGGTGACATGCATAATAACCTTGTATAATGCACTCCTGCATGACTCAGTTATTGTACAGACAGATGAGAACAGATGCAAATACCAAACCATGATACAATGTATTCCGTAGAGCTGTGTATTGTCAACATGTGCCACAGGAGGCAGCAATAGGTATTGTCACAAATGAAATTATTGTGTGAATTAAGAAAGGATAACTGTCAATGAATGTCATACCAGCATGTCAGACTGGTGGAAATTAAATGAGTATGCTCATGTGCACACAGTTGTGATCAGTCCAATATCAATGTTTTATGGTCAAGGAAGGCTCCTCTGTATGTCTGTACACATACCACCCAAGAACTGGAGCTCACACATGTGTACACCACAGGAGACAATGCATGTTCCCAAGTATCACTGTCACCATGACACTGGCAGATCAAATATCTGCTGCGATGAAATCCAAAGCTATTGTCACATAAGACTGACATGATGTAATGGTTGTTGGGTGACATCAGTAGATTCATACAATATTAAACCCTATGCTAGCAGTAGAACTCAAGCTGTATAACTCCTCCATATAGCAATAATGCTATTAATCACATGTGCTACAATGGAACTGTTATCACAGTTGTTGAACTCCACCTATGTGAAGTTATTCAATTAGCTGTACTGTATTTGTCCATAATTTTTATCTTCTTAAATAGATGGGAGAAGCTTCCACCACTCCGAATGTGCCTGGCATAAGTGCATAACCTATTGCCACATGTGCAGTTATATGAAGACATTACATCATGTGTACAGATCAAGGAATATGTGTACCTGTAATTACTCAGAAAGAATGTTGCTGTATGTCAGACAAAATTGCCTGTTGCTAGATGTACCCAAACACACCTGCAGCCCCCCTGCTGTTGTCACTTTAATGGTTGAACAACAATTATGTTTAATGTGGATATAATTCTGTATTGGAAGACATGCTTTACTTAGGCAACAACATACATTACATCATCTCATATTATTCCTGAAGAAGTGCTTCACTACACCTGTCATGGAATGCCACTCTATACCAATGACAGCATTAGTCTTCAATATAGCCTTTCCAAAGGAAATGTAGAGTAAACACTTCTAACAGGAAATAACATCTACACATAAGCATTGCATATGTGTGCATGACAACACTGTTAACAACATGCAATATGACCATAAGGAGTGACATCAGGATTTGGGCTATATGGCTGTCATCACAAGCTTAGGAAGGTGTGCTGAAACACAAACCACAACTACAGATTTATTTGGTGACTGTGACACTGCACATTTCAATGAATGACATCACCATTGTGTATTACTTTCATGTTTCCTGCTATTTGCAGCATGTTCTGTACAGTAAGAGGAGGTGACACAGATAACAGTTACTCCTGTATTTGAATGCCCTATCAACAGACAGAATCTACACACAAGTGCATTATACGTACACACAACAGGCAAAATCTGAGTGCATGTGAGCCACATAGCACCTTTGAAAAGATGAGAGCTAAGGCATGCAAAGGCGTTTTGTATGCAAGACTGATATCTGCAGCTATGTGAACTTCAAACTGCTGTCATTACAAATGTAACACACTCTTGTATCCATTTACATGGACATGGACACAATCAGAAAAGTTTTACTGCTGTATTCAAACTCCCTACCTATCACCTGACAATCTACAAACAAGTGTATTATAAGTATGCACTACAGAAAGGTCTGACTGTAGTGTTTTGAGGGTACATTATTGAAATGATGACCTCATCAGTGTGCTGCAGACAGTATGTGTTTGTGGACAGAGTGAACAGAGGATGTGGGATAGATCCGACCATGTAAATGCTTCTCATGAATGGAGTCAAATTAGCACACTTGTTGAATTAATCCTCTATTGAAGCAATGGCCCAAGCAGAACACAAAACAATTGATTGTTGTGAGGCTAGAACCCCTGCCCACCCATTTATCTATCTATGCAATGTATTGAACACAGTATTTAATGCAAGATACACAGCAGAAGTCTGACTTTTACAGTGTGAGACTATGCTTTCTAGATGATGGCATCAGCATGGTGCTGCACAGAAGATAATGTGACCCCCTCCCCCCACAGTGTAAAATTAATTCCAGCCTAATGCTTTATTGATACCATCAGTACTTAAAGTTATATTTATAGAACTTGATACACACATATTAAATGCTGTGAGATTAGAACCCACCCCCATCTACTTATGCAATCTAGAGCACACAGTACTTAATGCAAGTGCCATTGCAAAAGTCTGACTTTTGGTATATGAGACTACACTTTCTCGATGATGACTTCAGTGTGGTATTGCAGAAAAGATTATGTTTAGAGAAGGGGCTAACATTGATGTGGACTCTCGCTGCAGTGTAAAATTTACTCCTGGTTACTATTATATTGAGGCTAGAAGTAGATAATGTCATAGTTACACAATTCCATACATGCACACAAGTTGACTGTGGTAAGATTAGAACCCCTTACCTAATTATACAAACAGAAACACCACTGCAGAAGTTTAACTTTCATTGTGTTTGATTGTACTTTCTAGGGGATGACATTGGTGTTTTGTTGCAGAGAAAATGATGTTTGGAGAAAGGTCTGATAGTGATGTGGACTCTAATTTCAGGCCAGCTGTATTTAAGGTCATATTTATACCACTGTATACATACATAAACACAAGTCAACTGTTGTGAGATTAGAACCCCCTTCCTATATAATCTTGAGGACACAACATTCAACACAAATGCCACAGTGGAAACTTCACTTTGAGAGTGTTTGAATGCACTTTCTAGAAAATGACATCAGTGTGGTGTTGCAGAGAAGATGTTGTTTGGAGAATGATTTGACACCGATATGGGCTTGCCCGCAGTGTGAAATTAATTCCAGGCTGCAGCTTATTGAGGCTTATTTCACTACTTAAGGTCATATTTGCACAACTCAATACACACATAAGTTGACTACTCTGAGATTAGAATCTCCTACCTATGTAATCTAGAGGACACAGTACTTAACACAAGTGCCACTGCAGAAGTCTGACTGCTATAGCATGACAGTGCAGTGTAGATAAGATTAGTTTCTCAATCAGTATCAGAATATACTGTGATGTTGAAGGTTTAGTGCAAATCCATATTTGTTGATATGACAGAGAAAGTGCAATGTTATGATCAATAATACAAACATTCTGTGGCTTATATCAGATATGCTGTCATTAATGTAAACTGAAGAACTGAGAGTGACAAGTACTGACCAGTCTTATGTGTATGCAACACACACACTTGTGAAACACAGGATGGACAATGAATCATTCATGGATCATCAGGTTATGAAAATGGTATGTAAGCATCATTGACTGGTACTAATATTAGCAATGGTATGTGCTCATGCATAGGCAATGTGGGTTGTCAATTTCAAGCAATACTTAATGTTCCATTGCAGGAGTGATTAAAAATGATGATTTATGTGCTTCATGGATGTATGTGGTATAAGTGGCAGTGCTGTAGTGCAGACAAAACTGTCCAGAGTGAAGTGGTCAGTTAACCACAGAGATCACTACATTTCACGAGTACATTAAACAATTTCCATGTAATGATGTAATATAAATAAGTAGCAATGCTTAATTTTAAGCCAAATGTCTTCCTAAAGCTCAATGGTGTGAAACGTATTTGTGATGATGTTGGTAAAGTGTTAGTGCATGCATGATTATACTTTAATGAGTTAAACTGTGACTGTGAAGTATCACTGTTTAGTGGTGTCCAGTGCTGCTATGCATGTTATATTATATATTTCTATGTTAGCTCCAAAGCTCAATTCAAAAATTTTGTATTCTGCTTGCCCTACCCATTTGCACAATGTTAGACTATGAGCTAACAGTGTTCTCTGCTGAAGGAAAAAGTGAAAGACTTTAATGTGGTTTACCTACTGTAGTCCAAACTGGCTTAATGGTGATGCATGGCCATCAGCACTCTGGACAGAACACAGAAGAGAAAATCCACCTGCCAACCCATCTTTCTCTGTGGCACAAGGTGTCAAGTCCCTGAGCTCATTAAAAAAAGCAGAGGTGAATCAGGGTTCAACTCCAGTAAGCAGATCATTTTACAAATCATATCAGAATGTTATTCTTATAATAACTTTTTATCATGACTTTAAGATTACCTGGTATCTCATAAGACTTGCATTATAGATTCCAGAATGCAGTTATACATGAATTCACCCTTTTGGACCATGCAATGGGCTTGTTAGCAATCAGTGACTGGACTGATTCCTAGAGATTAAGAAACTGTCATTGGGAACATTTCTGCTGATCTAATCCTAAGTAAAGTGGGGATAATTTTGAATGTCCTACAAAGGAATGTTTTAAGCTTATTAGGAAATGTAAGGGCATTGTTGGAAGGCTGCAAAGCAGTCATCAGGGTGGACCTAAGGCAAGCAGAGGACCTTAAAAGGAAACAAAATAGACTAATTTATTATATAGATTGGAAGACTTTAAAAGAACTCAGGAATGGTTGCTCATTGATAGGGGGAATTTGACATTACTAGATAAAAAAAGAGAATTAAATTATAAATTAGAATGCAAGAGAAAACAATAAAGGCAGAATCCAAATTTACTAGGAAGAGACAATATTGGTGGTTGAAAAGAGAGGGGGAGCGTAAATGTATTGCCTGTTTTTTTCACAATGGTCCGCAAGGTGCACTATTCTATTCATTCAGGATCAGTTCAGGGTCCATTTCTCTGTAATGATGTTCAGAAATATAAATCCTTCCAATCTTTCTATAACTCCCTATATGTAATGTGTAATAGAAAGGAAACCATCACTTGGTCCTTTCAGGCAGTAACTTTATCCCTGGTGAATCTAATGTATAGGCAAAATTTTTAATGGGCATCACCTGTGAAGAACTGCACCAAGGATTTGTGAAATTAAGACCCCCCATAAAGCTCCTGGATAAGATGGGTATACCCCGGAATTTTACAAATAAGGAGGTTGGAAATTATGGCTAACATTAGCTGAACTTTATAACTCAAGAGAATTTTCCGAATCATAGATTTCCACACCATAACCAGTCAATGATCATTCTTATCCCTAAAGGTTAAGGAAGCGGTGTTGGGTGTAGGGGATTTCAAACCAAGATTTTTACTCAGTTTGGACATGTACATTTTGCTGATACAGGTGTGATGCTGTTTGATGCATCCAAGGCATTTGGTACACTCTCCTGGGATTATCTTTTTCAAGTTTTAAAGTATGCAAAATTTGGCCCACAGTTCATTAGATGGATAACAGGACTGTATGCTAATGCATCCTTTATGGTAATGGTAAAAGGTGGGTTATCAAAAGAGGGAAGGATAACTAGGAGCACAAGGCAGGTCACGTGCTCTTGCTGGGATTATTCATTTTGGTAATAGAAGAACTGTTGTATAGAATGTGACCTTTTCTCCAAGGAAAGGGAGCATAGGAGAGAATCCAGAGTACTTTTTATCTATTCTCTGAATATTGCCTTTTATGTACTACTAAAATCTCATCAGTGTTAGATGGTGAGCTACAGATTTTCAAAGATTTTGGGATGACCTCTGGCTAAGAGTGCAATATGAGAAAATCAACCTTACTGCTGTGTGGTACTGAGATATCATGTGAACAGCTCCTTATTTCTCCAGCTTTTAACCCAAAGTACCAGGGTCTGCTGATGGAGAGTACTTGGGAAGCTACTGGTGAGTTAAATCTGACTCAATTGCTGCACAAGATAAAGACAATTTTATTATGAAACTCGATTTCTTTTCTTCCATCGTGAGTAAAATCCAAGTGAAAAAAAATGTTGATGCTACATTTTTTTATGTCTGTAAGCATTTGCCCATCCCTACAGATCACCCTTCACTTTGCCAGTTACAACATTTTCTGAACTCATGTATACTAGTTCACAGTGATAGGAGAATATCAGCCCAGGTAGGTATGTATCAAAGTGCTGGAGCGGTGCCACACACATTCCCAGATACATGTTTGGATTTAAGGTGTCTCATCTGTTATGGTTATTGAGTAGAGATTTGAAATTAGAGACCAGTCAGTGCAATTTAATGCAGCAGAACATAGAATTCTTAATGCAATCTTGAATGTTCAATCTTTATAACGAAAGTCTTCTGTTAGGGAATATGTCATGGGTGAAGGGCTTACCAAGGTAAAATGGCACCATCTTCAAGTGGTTACGCCCACTAAAGCAGAAACCTGATTATATAGGCTTGAGAATGACATAAGAAAATGGAGTTAATTACTGAACAGACTGGATAACTCCATTGTGAAAAATTGTATTAATTCTGCTTGGAATATTCTCTCCACAAAAGGGAATGCTTCACATACATTCATTTATGCTATATTTGGTGTTCCCTGTTACACACATCCAGGCCTACCAGAAGACTGGCTCCATGGGACAAATGAATGAGAGTTAAAAAGGGTATAACTACCATGATATACTTGAATATGTGGGAAGCTAAATCAAAGGCAGTGAAGAAATGCTTGGAAGGTGCATGAAGGAGTGCATCCTACAGTCAAGGAATGGCCTCAAGCCTGGGCAGTAGTCACCAAACTTAATAAATGAACATATTTAAAGATCACCAGAGGAGACTGCTGTTTCACTGGTACCTAAGTCTGTACAAGCAGTTTCAGGAGAGCACCAAGCCCAACAGTGAATGCTGGAGGTGTGAAATACCCAGGGCTAGCAATTTACAAATGTTTTGAAGCTGACCTTAGATTAAGGAATACTGGCTATACCTACAGTCCTCAATGGAAAGAGTGTTTATGAAGTGCATTTGGCTCTTCCATGGAAGTTTGAAATCTTTGGTATAGAAAATTCAATATCTCACCTAAACTCCCAGGTCAGAGAAGTAATAAGTTGGATATTGGATAACATCATTAAGTTATTCTGTGCTAGGGAGTGGGAGTCTACCAGAAAACCATCGTATGTAAATTATAAAAACACTCTACAAAAAGATATTGGTTATATCCTGTAATCTTTTAAAGAAATGAGTTGCAGTGCTAGGATGCCCAAGTTATGGGTAAAATTGTTTGATAATTTCAAAGTTAGTATACTGGACTAGAAGGAATAATTATGCATCCAGTATTTTAGATTATCTGTGATGTTGTGGTGTTCATTTGGATCAAACTACTTCATCTCCTATGTCTCAAGCAACTAACATTCATTCATTGTATCTTACACCATCCAGACTACTGTCTATCACTTAAGAACTTAGTTCAGCCCTACAAAAACAACAGAACATTAAGATCCTCCAACAAATTGCTACTTACAATAACTAGACCTAATAACTATCATGGGAATTCACTGTTCTCCTACCAAATATCCAAGTCCTGGAATTTCATATCTCAAATGATACTAAACACTAGCAATACTTCCAAATTTAAAACACTGCTTAAGGAGTAATTAGTAAACACCTGGCTCTGCTCCTGCACTAACCCAGGCTGATCTGTTCTGTCCATCTCTTTTCTTTCAACAGTAATTATCGTTTTTTTCTTTTTATATTCTAAACTGCATTTTTCAGCACCCACCAAATTTCAGCTTATCTCTACCTAGTGCTAAGTTACTACTCCTTTAATCACTTTATACCTGTCTCAAGTATTTTACAGTATATTCATCATCTTTCCCTCTTTATCAACTCACCTCCACACTGCCTTGCTGTCACTGTATATGTGCCATTGACATATCATCTATTTTTTGTCTAATATACAAAATATGCTTTTAATAATTTTTTTCCTCCTATACCATTACATTTCAGCTAAAAATCTACCATTTCCATATAATGGTACAATCTACTTTTATTTTATTTGTCAGATTGCTAATTAGCGATGTTTCTTTCTATACAGACTATTATTACTCTATATTGTATGTTTTGTTAGACATCTCTTTGTCTTGTCAATTAGTTGTTTAGCTTACTTACTTCCTGTATTTCTTATATTATCCTGTAATGTATTTTCTTGTATTGTATTGCAAAATTGTTGTGTCTCTGGTGTTGTATTGATTGGATTGGATGAATTTGCATGTAATTTTTTTTGTAAAGGAACTTTTCTCTCTGGGCCTCTGCTGAAAACAGGCCTCTGGCCCAGTTGGACATTCCTGGTTAACAAATGGAAAATAAATAAATAAAATAAATAAATAAAATATTTGTTGTGTCATTATACTTTATACAGGATTCATTTGCTTCTTTTGCTTTTACTGCAACTGCATTTATGAGCACCTCAAATAAAATAGCGCTCATCAGGCACCACTGCTTTATGCAATTTTCTATTTTAACATTTTCATTTAGCCATACATTTTCCAACAGATTCACCTTCATATTATTATATGCAGTCCTTAGGAATTTAACTATTAACACAGGAATCTCACAAAGATCCACAATATCCCATAATCTTTAATGATAAAAATATTGTATACTTCCAATAGCCTTTCTATAGTTCCTCCATGATTTCCGCAAAGACTTGTTTTAAAATAATTAGCATTTCAGTAATAATTCTATTTCCCATTATCTCCTGTATTACATTTGCCAAATGGTGTTGGAGTGCTACTATTATAGTCTTATATTCTGTTTTATAGAGATTTATTGGTCCCTAGTCTTTAAACTTTTCTTTTTAATATTTATTTTATAAATTCGTTAATTCTTGACATATTACCCTTCTTAATATACCTACACTTAGCTACTCATTTTCTCTTCTCTAGTGACATTTATAACATTTACAGTGTATACCATCCCACCTTGATACTGTTTCTATTCATGATTTCATTATAACTCTTTCAAATTCTTTCAATTCTTTCATTTCAGCAGAGAGCTTAGTTACATGATCAACTAGCTTGCTGACAACATTTAAACTGCTTATATCCAAACTGCTTAAAATAAACCCTAGGCTTAAGAAATAATGAGAACCTGAAACTTCTCTGTTAGCCTAAAATTTGTCTCCGTGCTAATTCTGTTTGGGTCATACAAGTGTTTGCTGAAAACATATGTGCTTGCCTTGATTACTGTACTCAAAGAATACTTACTATTGTGCCAACCTGTACATCTCAAGCCTGACTAACACTTTATAAATATTGTTACTAGATTTAGTTTATTATATGATGTTTTATTTCTTATTGTAATTATTGTTAACTTGTTCTACTTCATGTATTGGGAGCTTTTCTCACCAGGTCGTTGCTGAAAATGTGCCCCGTTCCCAGCCGGACATTACCCGGTTAACAAAAATAAATAATAAATACATAATTTCAATTCCCCTTATCAAAAGTTCTTTAGTCCTACTTTCTTAATTCCCACTGTAATTTTTCTCACTTTTTTCTTTACTATACACATTTATTAAATATGTATTTAAACACTTAAGTTGATTTTTTGTGTTTTTTAAAACCTTTCTTATATCCCTCTTCATTTAATCATAAAATCTGTTTCTTACAGTCACATCAATACTTTTCAGTTTGCATATGCAAACATTTAAATTTGTTTTCATATGCCACCTTTCATGATGTCCATCATCATCATCATTATCAGCCATTTTACCCCCATTTTCTACATGGTAGTCTGGGTATTGTGCCAACTGTTGCTATCTCTCTCCATTCAATGCCACTGTCTTGCCGTCTTTGACACTCATGCCTGACTTCCACAAGTCTTCTCTCACACAATCCATCCACCTCTTTGTAGGATGCCCTAATTTCCTCTTGTCTTTGCTCTCTCTGTCCCAACTCTTCTTCACAAGATTGTATTCTGCTTTTCTGCAATGTAACAGAATCGAGAACCACCATAGTCTGTTTATTTTTACCTTTTCTGCAACTGAAGCTACTTTGACTTCTGCTCTTATGTCCTCATTTCTTCATCTGTCCCACAGTGTGCATCCTTCCACCCATCTCAGGCAGTTCACCTCTATCACTTCTAATTTTCTCAACTGCTCTGCCTTTACTTCCCAGGTTTCTGTATCATACAGTAGTACTCGTCACATCACTGTTTTATACACCTTTTTTTACATATTCTTTGGCATTCTTTTGTGATATACTACACCTCATACTCTGTGCCAGTTGGCTGCAGCCCCTGTGATTCTAGCTTTGACCTGCTCATTCAGACTTCCCTTCTCCTCAACCACCCCTCCCAGATACTTGAAGCTGTTAACCCATTCCAATATTTTTCCTTCTTTCTCAATTCTCAGCTTCTTCTGAACTCTGCCATTTGTTGCCATTACAACAGTTTTATCTTTACTCAGTGTCATCCCATGTACCTTCCATTTTGCATTTCATTCTCCAATCCTTTGCTGAAGTTCTTGCTCAGATTCTGCCTGTAATACTACATTGTCTGCATATAGCAACTTTGTCCATAATGATCTCCAGTCTTCATAACATTCTTTCATCCATTTATGTTCTCTGTACTGGCATTACCTTTTATCTTTAATAATTTTTGTGTTGCCCTTTCATTTTTTCATTCCTCTCCCATCTTTTAAAACAGTGAATTTTTTTCCAAAATCTACGCAGATTGCCAGATCTTCTGAAAAGCCTATATATGCATCAACAAAATAGCAACTTTGTAGCACTTATCTAGTCCAAAGCTATACTCATGTTAGACCATTGTGATTTAAATTATTTTTATGTACTTCTAATAGTAGTCTTATATCTAACAAATATACTAAATCATGTCTCCATTATTTATACCATTTCAAAATTCTGAAATGCCATTCTATATACTGGGTGTTGCTCACATTCAAGTTTAAAATGAAAAAAAAATAACTATTTAACTTTATTGATTCACTTTCTCTCATATTTATCTTTTTCCTCTTCCTGCATCTCACTCTTGCTGAAAGAGGTACATCCCTTTGTGAATCCATATCTCCCTGTTGATGTCCTTATTAAACAATGCACCTATTTTTGTATCACTCTCTATGAAATGTTTCAAACCCTCCTCCCTTCTTCTACAAAACAGTATTTTTCACCTTCCTCATTCTTCCCTCCATCTACATGTTCTGCCAGTTTCATGGACTCAGCTACACCATATCGATCCTTAACCCCCCTTCTTGTTATCCTTTTAATTAATTTCATTGTAAGATTAAAGATGAAGGTACTTTACCATAGTTAGCTGGAAACACTGTATACCATGAAACTGAGAAACGAAAGTCTTAATTAGTCAAGCTCATGCTTCAATAGGTGTCAGTCTCTCCCTTATGAACCCAGTATTGTGCACTGTTCAGCATGAATTCTCCAAACACTGTACTTCATTTAGTAAGGTTTTATTAGATGTTCACAATATCTGAAATACTGTCCCCATTAACAGTTCTGATAAACAATTCAAGTTGCTGTACATCATTCTGATTGTTCTGAGCAACGTAAACTGACATAGTCTCTAGATGACCTGTTTTCTGTACTCATGCTCGAGTGTTAGACATCTTCTCTGAAGTAACAGGTCGAAAGAACTTACTAACCTGCACACAGCATATTATATTGTCCTTTTCAATAATTTTCCTCTATTGACTATATCCACCTCCTAATCCTGAATCCTTAGACTACGTCTTGTTTTTAGCTTAATTTATCCCTTGATTTTTCCTTGAGAAAAGAACATAACAAGTACTCTCCGCAATCTTCCCTTGACAGACTGTTATTTCAGCAAGGTCAACATTCAGTGGAAGATTCTTTGCTTCTGCTTTCTAAAATGTATGCATAAATGAAACACCATTCCCTAGCCAGTAAGGTCAGTGAAAGTTTCTTTGTTGCTTTTTTCTAAAATGTATGCATTAATGAAAGCTTATTTTATTATTCTGTCTGTCTGTAAAATAAAAAAACCCTGATCTAACAACTACCTCTCCCCCACTGCCAAACAACCAGTGTCTTGTATGTTACATTTCCTAAAAACAAGAATACAATTTTTCTTCTAAATGCCCTATTTCCCCCCAAAACCTACACTTTCATTTAAGACATTATCTACTTCAGTGCTGTTTATTTGCACAGAACAAGCACATATTTAGCTGCCTGCCATAGGCTACAATCCTTTTTATACCTTTTATGTAATATGCTGTATCATCATCATCATCATCAACTCACTTTTTCCAGTTTTCTACATGGAGTTGGTGTGTCATGTTAACTGTCACCATCTTTTTCAATTCAATGACACACTCTTTGCCTTCTTTGACACTCATGCCTGACTGTCACAGATCTTCTCTCACACAGTCCATCCACTCTTTGCTGGATATCCTTGTTTCCTCTTACCTTTCTCCTGTCTGTTCTAAATCTTCTTCACCAAATTGTCTTCTTTTTTTCTGCACATGTATATGAACTGCTGTAATCTGTTGTCTTTAATCTTTTCTGCAATTGTAGCTATTTTGGCTTCTGCTCTTATGTCCTCATTTCTTTGTCTGTCCCACAGTGTCCATCCTACCACCCATCTAAGGCACTTCATTTACAACACCTCTATCTTCATCACCTGCTCTGCCTTTACTGCCCAGGTTTCTGTACCATATACTGGTCACACCACTGTCTTGTACACCTTACTTTTCAGCTTCTTTGCTATTCTTCTGTCATGCACTATGTCTGACACTTTGTGACATTTAGCCATCCCCCTCTGATTCTATCTTTCACCTCTTCATTTAGAGTTCCCTTCTCCTCAACCACCTCTCACAGATACCTGAAGGTGTTAACCTGCTGCAGTATGTTCCCTTCTATCTCTATTCTCACCTTCTTCTAATTTTGCCAATGTGCTGCCTTTACCACTGTTTTATCTCTGCTTAGTTTCACTCCATGTGACTTCAGTTTTGCATTCCATTCCTTTATCTTTTGCCAAAGTTCTTGCTCAGAGTCTGCCTGTAATGCCATATTGTTTGCATACAGCAACTTTGTTGATCTGTCCCTACTGACCTATTTGCTAAGGTAGGACATCACCAGTACGAACAGCAGTGGGCTCAAAACTGAACCCTGGTGCATGCCCACTCCCACTTGCAAACCCCTCTGTAAGAATGAACACTGATTGTGCTTGACTGGGTCCTTGTCAATAGCCTACACTAATTTTACGTGTGTTTCTGGGACTTTGAACCTCTGCAGTACTGCCCAAATCAGCTTTCTTGGGACCTTGTTATATACTTTCTCCAAGTCTAGGAATGTCCAGTTGGACTCTTTCCTCATCTCTAGCTTCTTCTCAACTATCTTTATCACTGCAAACATCAGGTCAGTTGTGCTGCATCCTGATCTGAATCCAAACTGCTTATCTCCCATCTTACATTCTACTATATATCTGTGGATGTCCACTTTGTTTTTGTACACTGGCATGAGTATACTTATTCTCCAGTCATCTGGAATATGCCTTTCTCTCCACACTGCTATGAGCACCCTCAGGAGCCATTTCTCTCCTATCTTACCCAGCATTTTTGTCACATCTGTTGTGATCTCACCTGTGCCTGCTGCTTTCCCTGATGTCATTTTTTTAGTTTTTCTCTTACTTCTTCTAGAGTGGGCCCCTCTTCTTCTCTCATCATTGGCTGTGATTGTTGGCTGTGTCTGGGGAAGTACAGCTTCTGCGTGGTTTTCTTGATTAAGAAGCTGCTGGAAATACTCTTTCCATCTGCCTTTGATGTTCTGTAGACTGGTGAGCAGGCTGTTGCTGATATCCATTATTTACTTTCTGTCTTTTCCTTGCAACCTGATATAGTTTCTTTGTGCCACCTACTAAGTCATTTTCCATAAGATGGTAGAGTACCTCTGATACTGTGTTCTTTGCTATTGCAGCTCCCTTCTTAGCTTTTTTGTTAGCCAGCCAGTATTTCTTCTTAGCCTGGTCAGTTTTTTCTATCTTCCACCTTTTCCTGCACTGCTTCTTTCTTTTGATGACTTCTTGCTGTATAATATCACTGACATTTTGTAATACTGCCCAAAAGTCTCATGGCCCCAGCCAAATATGTTGTCCATCTAGAATGCTTTTAACAGAAGTCACCTTTCGTTTTTGCAATAGAGCAAAATATAAACAAAACTGTACGTTTTCTTCAAAACTTAATTTCTAAATTTCACCAGCTATTTTAATATCCAGAATTCTGGGTGTCAAAACATAATTGTTCAATGGACAAATGCTGTTTTTGCTTTGTAACAAGTCTCATGTCATTTGGTAAATGAAATGATTCAGAAGTAACAGTACAAAAAGTTTATTTCCCTCAGTGGATTAGTAATCTAATATCTGAAGCTGTCAGTCCTAAAAGTTTAGTAAGTGAATCAAAATGAAGTAGCTCTCCATACATTGCTGTTTTAAATTTATTGATTTATTTGTTAAAATGTATATTGTTTGTCTTTTGGTATCTGCTATTTAATTTTTTTGGTTCCATCTTTTTTCATCATCTGCTGCTACAGCTGTGTAGCTCCTTCTCAAATACTTCCTCGCTTCAAATCACCATGTCACTGCTCTTCCTGCTATTCCCTCACAATCTTTTGATTTGCTGTTCCATTTCTGCATCTCTGGCTCCATATCTACATTATTGCCTTCAGTAAGGATACAACAATTGACTGCTTGAGACAATGTCATAGCAAATCTCTCTTTGTTTCCATTTCCCCAACAAGTCGTCAAAGAATATCATCAACTGCATCAGCATGCTCCTCCTCCACACTATCCGTGCCCTTCAGCACTTCTGTGTTAACTCCCACCATCTTCTCATTGGGTAGCAGTAAACCCCTTAAAAGGGAAAATTCCCTGGTGCACTGGCTAGATTTTCCCTATTTCCCATGGCAAACTCAATAAAAGAGGTAACACGAAACTTCACAGCTGATAGTCTAAATTACACCTTTAAACTCAATGATGGTCACACAAAAAGTTTCACCAGAACTATACACAACTGGCATTTCAATGTGTCTCCACTCACCAGAGCTCCTATGTGCACTCAAGTCATTGAACCACAAGCATCAGTATGTGTCCATCTAGAGATGTACCTCTCTGGACTGTATGAAGGCAGATATGATGGAGCTTTCAGACTATGTGTTCCAGGCTGGTATGAGCCTAGCATTGAGCAGCATTCCATCTTCTTCAAAGATGATGTCTCAATGCATACAGAAGATAATGGCCGTTAACATTTGGCTTAGGTTCTGGTGTCATTTGAAGGCAGTACAATATATGTTGGCCTGGGAGGAAAAGGTTCACAGTCTGCAATATTTTACTATGGTTGGTCTGCACCTGTCCCCTCTAGGCTATTGAATATTGGCTAAAATTTTGTCCACATCCATAGTGCCTTTTTAGGCCTTGCTAAACTGATAAACCATCTGGCTTAGCTAAACCAACCCATGATAATCTAAAGGTGATTCTGCACAATACCAAGAGTCAAAGTGTGACCCTGGAAACCTGCACTTCAAACTTAACTGAACTGGAGTTACTCTCCATTCAACCCAACATTAAACTCATGGGTGACTTCAACTACCCCACCATAAACTGAGAATAATTCACTACATTAGGCTTGTAAGCCCAAGGATTCCTGGACTTTGTCAACATGAATTTCCTACACAAGCTAGTTTGTACGGACACTACTACTGGGGCTGACATTTTTGATCTAGTCCTTATCATAATGGTGGAACACTGCCTCCACCCATCTGGAGGGCGTCTATATCATATTATCGTATAATGTAAATAGTGAACGCTATTTCATCGTACCGATAATATCAAAACAACAAAATATCGAACAAATGGAACAGCAAATTTTTTCCCAGGGAAAAAATTTGCTGCTCCTTAAAAAAAAAAAATAAACTTAAACACAAATTTAACTGGGGGGGCTGTGCCCCCCCCACACCCCCCTACTTAAATATACCAACTCCGAGATCACACCATAGTGGAGGAAATGGCAAAGTCCCAAAGACGACCCACCAAATTTTTTTTCCTGGGAAAAAATTTGATGTTCCTTGTTTTCGTTATTTAGCCATATTGACAGTATCGGATCGACTAAATAGCATTCGCTATTTAGTCCATTCGATAGCATCATATAGACCCTCTGGAGGATGATGTCACCACTTATCAGGTTGGACTATAAAGCTGTCTCATTCTAAATAAAAATAAAGCCTGAGACACCAGCTAAACCTGGAGCTTGGAATTATTCTATTGCAAAAGTCATAATTTTAAGTGAGGGCCCTGGCAAAATTTCAACCCTATCACAAAATGCAGGGAACACCAATGCATATGTGGAGTCATTCACAGAAACCTGTACAGTCATGTACACAGCTGCATAGGAGCAGCCATACCTATCAGAAATAAACACAGGACAAACTCAGAAAGCAAGCCATCCTGATGAACTCTAAACATAAATCGGTTGTATAACAAAAGGAAGAAAATCAAGTCCAGGAATAGGAATGGCAATGCCCAACAAGATGAGAACTCTCTCATCAAACTAAATAAGCAGCTCAAGGAACGATTAAAGCAACAATAGCCAAATCTGAGGTAAAAGTAGCCTGCCAGGCTGAGGAAATTGCACGGTATTCGTCAGTTATGTCCACAACCTCAAGGGCAATGCAGAGCAATGTGACAGACTAATTATAAATGAGGACACGTCTACTGAGCTAGAAGATATTGCTGAAATATTCAGCTCAACTTTCACCCCACTTTCACACTGACACCCCTCAAAAAATTTCCCTAAACATAATTTTCCCAACTATCATTAGGGAACAAGTGCTAAATGGACTTTCCAAAGCCAAAAAGACTGCATCACTGAGACATAGGATGCCTGATTAATAGTGTGAAATATGAACTGCTGAGCCCACTAGAATAGCTCTAACCACAGCTTCCAAAAAGGCTTCATGCCAAATGAATGGAGGACTGCAACATTTATCCCTCTGCACAAGGGTGGGTCATCCACAGACCTGGAAAACTATTGACCGTAAGCCTGACTAGTCTAATATGTAAAGCCACGGAAAGAATGATCACAAAAATGATAAATGATGACATTGTAAACCTACAGACATTTGATCCAACTCAGTCTGGTTTCATCATGGGTAGGTTATGCCTTTGCTACCGGGTGGATTTCTTTGAGTATGTCACCAAAGGAATGCTTCAGGGGTCAGAGCTGTGACTGTTCTTGCTTGGCATCTACTTCTCTGATGTCAAGGCTAACATAAAAAGCCTCTAGCTGACCAAGTTCCTAGATAGTTGCAGACTAGGAGCAGTCATGGAATCCCCAACGGCACAGGTTCCCTCCAGGAAAGCCTGACACAGACTTATAACTGGTGTCAGATTCATGGTAAGAAACTCAATGCCAAGAAGTGAAAATTATTATATTTCAGTAAGAAGGCCATTCCTTCAAAATACTACATTGATAACACACCTCTAACAGTAGATCCAGTGATCAGGGATTTAGAAACACATGTAGACAGGGACTTGGCCTTTGACCATCATGTTTCTACTATAGTAAGGAAATAATTCAATGTTGAACAACTTATAAGCAAGAGTAAGGCATCTAGATTGAAAGATATAATTGTTCCATTGTACTCAGCCCTCTTTAAAGCAATCATTGAGTACAATGCCACCTTTGGAATGTATCTGACCAGGTAATGCAAGAACTGTTGCATCCACTGACATTCCTCACAAAAAGAATATGTGGTATGCAAATCAAGTCCTAAGCAGAATGACTCAAAGTCTTAGCCTTATACTCAGGCCCCTATAGGTTGCTGAAAGGTGACATATGCGTGGCTTTCAAATAATCCTCTGATCCAGTCCTAATGGACCTGTTGCACATATGCAAAACAAATGGCATCAGAAAAACCCGATACAGGAGTATAAACCTTATTTGCAACATAAATGAGACATGTTAGAGGGCCAGGTATGTGTCTCATAGACTTCCAGTTCCCTGTTGTAGGCTTTCCATCCATGTGAAACAGAGTTGTTCCCAGCACTTCTTCAAGACTGACTTTGATCAGTGCATGGGGAAATTGTAAATTTAACCCTGGTCTGGCACCCATCTCTCTATTAGAGAGGTGAAGATTGTAGATGC